>NW_020955572.1:139836-215808 GCF_003031625.1 Empidonax traillii
AACACATTTCTATGTACATGTGACAGGACAAGGGAGAATGGCTTTAAACTGAAAGACAGTAGGTTTAGATTGGATATTAGGAAGAAATTCTTTGCTGTGAGCCCGGTGAGGCACAAAAACAGGTTGCCAAGAGAAGTTGTAGATGCCCTATCCCTAGAAGTTGTCAAGGCCATGTTGGATGGGACATTGAGCAACCTGCTCTGGTGGAAGGTGTCTCTGCCTATGGCAGGGTTGTTAGAACTAGATGATCTTTAATGTCCCTTCCATCCCAAACCATTCTATGATTCTTTGATACCGTTTAACAGCTGTAAACAAAGATGACAATCAGCATCCTATCAGGCAGTGTTTGGCAAACTAGCTTTAGGAATAAAATTAGCAAATACATTTTGAGTTGCAGTTTACCAACAAGTAATATAGTCCATCTCTCTTATGATCCCCTACATGAAGAAATAAGTTGTAAATATGGCAAGATATTTCCTGTTTCTTTTGTATGTTTGAATGAAAGTGATTGCAGCAGTATCTGTCATTTCTTTAACCAAGATATGCAGTTCCTGTGAGGTGAGCAATAGATTAGTTTAACCAATGTCTCATTTCAGATAGAACCCTTATCTCTCTCTATTTCATGGATTGTAAATGTTTTCCTGTAATTTAAAATGGTATTTCAGGGTTCAGCTCAGTGATTTAGGTGTCCAGAAGAGCGAAGGAGAAGACAAGCTTGTTTGGAGGGAGAAAAGGAAATGTGATCTTGCAGCAGGGCCTAGAAAAGGGGAATGGAGGTCACAGCACCTGTATGAGGTGCACCAGGCACCTATTTGTTATGTGTTTAGTCCCTGTGAACCTACTAGAAGGAAATATGAAGTGCTGGGTGTTTAATTTGATGTAGCATTGAGTTAGAGTGCCTTTAGAGGCTTATCTTGTCTGAACAAAAATGAGACAAACCTGTGCTAATGCAGATTGTTCAAAAAACGTAAGTCTAAATCACTTGAACATATGATGTATGGACTCAGTTTCAGTATTTTCGCACAAACAGTGGTCCATTTGGATTCCATATCCACCTTAGCAAGTTGGTTCGAGTGAATCATAGTGTATCCAACTTCTCTTTATAGCATTTGTAAAATTTTCCACTTTGGTGGGAAGATAAAATGCAATAAACAAAAATAACTGTTTCTCCCTGTGGTGGTGCAGTAGGCGTATTTTGAACTTAAACCATTTTCAGCTGCAAGAAAGATTACTGGGTAACCATTTCTCCTTCAGACATGCAGGGTGAGGACAGAGACAGCTCAGCAAACAGCAGCCTGTTCCATATCTGATTATCTCTTCTTTTTATCCTTCATGGCAATATGGATTTGATTAGTTATAAAAAGAACCTGAAATGGGAATGAGAGCACTTATTGTTTTTGTGACTTCATTAGTGCTGATAGGTGAAGTTTGTCCAATACTAAGAAATGTGTCATTACATAAAACTGGCAATTTTTTCTAGATGTAATGAAGAACCTTGTTTAGAAGTGATAGAAAACATCCCTTTAAATGACCCAGTCCATCTCCTCATAGTGGGCACTTTGCAGAAAGCTACCATGACAAAAGGAGGCAGAAGACACTTAAAGAAGCATATTGTGTTGCTCAGTTTTATTCATATTCATATTCGGTTTTATTCATATTCCATAAGCAAAGATTAGGGAAGCTGGCATAAAAATCCTGCCCCTCAATCACTTTATCGATGCACAAGATTACAAAATGTAGGAGTTGAAAGTAAGAGGTGGTAGTGGGTAAAAGAGAAACAGCTGCTTTTAGATGGTGTTACTAATTCAGGTGGTTTGGGTTTTTTTATTTTTATTTTTTTATTTTTTTATTTTTTTTTTGTTTGTTTGTTTTTTGCATTATCCAAATGTCTTGTTACCTTGTTCTGTCTTGTTACCATGTGAGGAATCTAGACTCATGGGGCAGTCTTTGGAAAGATGAATGGAAATGCAGTGGTGGAGTGGTGCAGTAGTAAGTTTCCAGTTTTTAAAGGGGTTTTGCATTCTTTTGGCCTGTTGGTCACTGAGGCTATGGCTTAAAAGAAAAATGAAAGATGATATTTAAAAGAAAAGGGGAAGAGAAAGAGTAAGGGAAAGGAAAGGGGAAGGGAAAAGGAGAATGGAACCATTCAGTTTTAAAACTGTTGGTTGGACAGACTAAATATTTAAAGCATTCTGTGGTCTCTGGTACTTTACTGCTGCACAACTCAGCTCCTATTCTATGAAAATCCTTTTTTGTTCACCTTCTCTCCTCTCAATGTGACAGGAACAGAGACCATCTCCATAGTGTATTTGGAAAAGTAGGCTCCCTTTAGAATTACTGCCTACATTTGTTCGTGGATGTGGTGTCTTGGCAACTGGTTCATGCTATCTAACTATGTGCACAGCCTGTCTCATTTTATATGTAAAAAATACAAAGTTATAAAGTCATAAGCCTCAAAAGGGAAATTTCTGCTTCATTACAATTTTTAAAAGAGAAGAAACAAAACTTTTCTTAAAGCAGTCCTTTCAAATTTGACTTTAAGAAACTAAACTAGAAAGCCCTTTTTTCTTCATTACAGACACCTTTTTCCTTCTATCAAGAAAGTCTATTTAAAAGAAACCTTTGAAAATTATTAAGAACTCTTATTCTATTATGTGGTGTGTTCCAACTCTGTAATTAATTCATTGTAATTACTCATCTCTTTATTCCTGAACTCATCTTTTGACACATTCAGTCTTCTTTAGCATTTTACCATTTATTTCTTAGCATTTTCTGCTAAACCTGGACTACTTGGGAATCACTTCTTGCCATTTTCCTCTGTATATCTACTTTCTGTGCTTTCCTGGTTGTGTGGACACATCCAAGAAATAAGCTGCTGATCTGAGGAAATGACATGGCATTGCGACTGAAAAAGGCCTTTGCATGGTGTGGGAAAAGAGACCCTGAAAAGTCATGAGAGGGAAAGTGCTAGGTGCCTGTGCATTCTACTCTTCTTGCAAGTTTATAAAAGAAACCTTTTCAGTAAGTCACTGCTCTGTCTGTTCTGTTTCTCTAGGAGAAGGAAACTTTCCTCTGATGAGGGAGACTTCACAAACTGTGGACATTTGAAATGGGCTGTGGCAAGTTTTTCTCTTAGCAGCTCCGAAAGAATGAAGAAGAGGTGATTATAGATACATGGATGTATAACAGTGCATTGACTCAGTCAACACTGCTGTGTAGTGTGCCCAGGAGTACCAGCTGCCAGGACTATGACACCACTAGAGCTGTTGCCACATTTATTAACCAAACCATCTGTCACTGTAAGATAAACCTGGGGGTTCTTTTCCTGAGACAACACAGCTTCCCCCACAAATCAACAGAATCTGATTACTCAGTCTGCCAAAGCCAACATAAATGCCCTTGGGGATAGCATCTTATTCGATATCTTTCAGTATCACATACAGGGTTTAAAACACAAAATGAAAAAAATATTACTAATCCTACCCACAGAAATTTTTGCTGAGTAAAAAGCTTTTCAAGCTATTTTAGGTAGGAAAATAAAATCTTTCTCAAGGGAAGTTTATTGTCTGTCCCAACAATTTCAAATCAGCTAGGTTCAGTCTCCTTCAAATTACTGAAAGACTGTGTCTGATACACCAGCTGATGTGGCCTATGATGCATAATGTGGGTTGTCTTTACTGTAGAAAATTTACTTTTCTGTAAAGCTTTTCCAGGGCTCTCAGCAGGCTATTTCCCATTTCAGATATTTTAGAATGAAATCAAAGATACCCATTTACAGTGAGAAGAGCATTCAGTGATCCAGCCAAATAATGTCAAGTCAGTGACAGGAAAGAATAACCACATGGTCCTTTAAAATCATTACATAATTCCTTGTGGATTCCCTACCTTAACATCATCTACTTTTTGATGCTAAGAAAACATCTGAAAAACAGTATCAGGTTCCCTCTGGAGTTCAAAATAGCATACACTTAATTTGAACCTGCTGAATGTCCTGAGTGTTTAGAATTACTTTGTGACTGTACGTGTTCTTGGGATGTTCTTGATTGTATGTGTTTGTGGTAATTGAAAGAGTTAGACTGAAAGCAGAAATGAGAGGTTTCCTGATGTGCCAGTATTCTGTCCTTGGTGATGTCTTCAATGATTCACTGTTGCAACATATCTGAACTGCTTTGCTGATGCGTGCAGCTAACTGAATGGCACTGTTCCCTTAATGACTGAAATATGTGTGGCAGGGTAGAAGACTTGGAGAATGGCCTTCTGCAGATCACAGGAACCCTGTGGTAAGTTCTCATCTCTGACTCTACTGGAGGAACTGCTAAACTCTTCCAGAAGCTGGAATTAACCCATGAAAAAACAATCTTCTGGTATGTAGGACTATTTTGCTTGGAAGCCATGGAAACCATCACTAGGCAGAACATGTCTGATCAGCAAGAGCTTCGTCTCTGTTCAATTTTAATGAACAAATGTTATCCCTGATATGACTGAGAGTAAAAAGATGTGTTTTTCTAAAATACTTGCTGTTAAAAGTTTAGGAGAGAAAGGTGAAAGAAGACAGTTTTCTTATGTAGGAAAAGTAGTTACTAGCTTAGACACCCAGCAAAATTAGGCCTTGGGCATAATCTTTTATTTGTACAACAAGACATTGACAGAATTCTTTCTTCTCTGTTGCTCATATTCTGAAAATATTATTTTTTCTTCAGAATAACTATTTGCCAGTCATCTGAATTAAATAATTTCTCAATCTTTCAGGCCCAAGAAAGATACCAGCTTTCATATGTGTGTCTGCAGTCAGGTGCTGACATACTTTTCTGTATAGCCATTCATTTCTTTACATCTTTCTTACTCCTAGCTCTGTCAGTGCTCTTGGTTACTATATCTTTCATCTCTTGCTTTTCCATCTTGAGAAAGCACAGAGTCAGCCTATGTTGAGGTGCTACATTACCATTTACAGTAGAAGGCTTGTCTTGGACATAAATAGGTGCTGTTTGTGTGCAATTCCTGGGATTCAGGTTATCCCATAAAATTCACCAGTCATCCAGCTGTTGATTAAGATGATATTCTTACTCACAGGTCAGAAAACACAGCATCATCTTCAACCTGTTCTCCTGTGCTTGAAGCATGGCACAGCAATTGATGGTGCCCTTGTTATTATTAATCCTTTATATGTATTTTTTTATATATATATGGAGAGAGAGAGAGAGAGCTTAAGACAAAGAAAAAAAGAGAGGACAAGCTTACGAAATAAAATCTTTAATTAATATAATGGGAGACACTGGACCAGAGGCATAATAAGGGATAAAGCAAAAATTTCCATTGAATCATATATAAATATAAAAATAAGATTTCACATTAGTGAATTTCTTCTTCGCAAAGTTAGGGAAAAGGTCTGTGCTGTACTGATTTAAGAGTTAAGAAATATCAGAGGTATTCTTTGGAAGCAATCTATAAAATATCATGTTCTTTGAACCATCCTTTTTCTTGCTTTCCACAAACTATATAGGTGCTCCATTCAGAACTTATCTGCAGTTTTCTCTAAGAGTGTCTCCACAGACGTAAGGAAAGGAGAATCTATGTAAGAAAAGTGACCTTCAGTTAGATTTTATGCCAGACATGTCATCATGTGCATCTGTACACATTCTTATCTTTGCTTTATGTCGTGAGTATTTCTATCCTATGCCTTTAAATATTTATACTTTTGCCCTACGGATTTATTAGGTTTCAGGTACAAACCTCATTCATTTTTGTATGTGAACATTTTTCAATTTTAAATTATTTTCTGCAGCTCTGTCACCACTTGGAAGCTCCAGAGCTCTGAAATAATGGATTAATCAGCCAAAATGACATTGGCCTCTACACAAGTTTCTGTGCTTTCTCTTGCATGATAAAGAACTGTACAAATAAATGTCAGGAAAACCTTGTTGTTCAGAGGTGAGATTTAAAAGGAGGTTGTAGCTGAGTGAGGGTAAAAGATTCCTTGTGTTCTAGTATGAGGAAAAAAATGTTTAAGTGGTAGAAAGAAGACCTTGAATTTGGGATGTTGCTTTGAGGTGCTCTGCAGAGTTCCAAGAAATAATTTGGCTTCATTTATTGCTGAGGATTCACTCGTCTTGACTCAAATGTTATTTGGAAACAGATACTGATGCTTTTTTTTTTCCCAAAGAAGGAAGTTTTCATGCAACTGTTGCTTCAAGAACTGAGCGTGATTTTACATGTGCAAAATGACAGATGGTAAAGACTCAATGAAATATTTTGTTCATATACATATCGAACAAATACTTCATTAAAACAGTGCTACTGCTAAGATTGTGCTCTTGTTTTCTCTGTTTTACTACTCAGGTTTTTCTAAGTACTTCCTCATCTCTCTTTTTCATATGTCTCCCTTTTGTAACATTTAAGTCACACATGCCTTCAGAACACTGATGGAGAAAATCCCTCTCAAAGGAGAGCTGATGCTCAGATACAAATACTTAGAAATGTGGAAACTTTTTGGTGGCTAGAACGGTGTTTGCTACATCTCTTTACAGCGTCTCAATGCAATATCTACAGAGAACATATAATAAAAAGGTCTTCACTCATGAGCAAGGGCTTAATACTAATAAGCAAATTTTGTGGTTATCACCAGCAATATTCTTGTGTGGAATGTCTTTTAAAATAATGGATCTTTGCACAGATGTTATAAATATAACACAAGACAGATATTGCAATGACAGTACTTTCAGTATATAGGACTGAAAGGTATCCTTGATGGTTTTGTGGTTCTTTTTTGCCAATGATCCTGTTCTTGTTTTGTGTTCACTGACTCTATTCTGAGACAGTACGTTCAGCAAGCATTTGTTTCTTCAGGAATAACTTTGAAACTTAAGAAGCAGTAACTACCTCCAAAGGATATTTGGAAAACTCTTAGAAGGAGGAATGAAGAAATAATTGTTTTGGCAGCTGCATCTTGGTTGTATGATATTGAAGACTACTCCAAATCCTTCTGAAATAGGTGGAAAGATTTGCATTGGCTTCAGTGTCTTTAGAATCAAACCAGTTAAAAGCTGATAGCCTCAAACTCTCTCCCTATCAGTAAAAATAATACCTATTACACTGGTAACTATCTCTCTTTCTGTGTTCTCCTTGCTTTTTTCCAGATGTTGTGACAAGCACATGCTGTGTTTCTTTACCCTGACCCTGAAATAGATTTCTACATGATATGTGCTTTAAGACACTATAGGTGATGCAGGAAAGCAAGCAATCTCTATTTTTATGAATGTTTTAAGGTTAATTGTCATTAATTGAAATTAATTGCTGATATTTTTCTCAGTCTCAATATTGTGGCTTTAACACTCACTAACAAAAGTATAAAAGTATTATTATAATCTGCTTTTTCCTGTTTCGTTACTTGATTCTTTATTTGATCAACTTTTATTGCCTCTGCTCCATGAGGAAGAAATTGCCTTGTGACAGGACTTCACTGTTAGAAAGCAAAGATTAACTTTCACCGTTGATATAAAAAGGGAAACATCAAGGACTTCTTTCATAATGATGATATATTCCATTGTGTATGTTCACAGCCACTTGGTTTATAATATGCTTAGTCACAAATAAGTTGGCTGAACTAGTTTTTAAAATAGTTAATTAACTAAAACTATTTTAATCCTCAGTTTTTCTGCTGAGGCAGACTATCCTTTCTAAGTGGCAGCACTAAGAGCTGAGTGACAGATACAAAATTCTGGTCTGTTTCCCAGTTTGCATTTAATCCTGCCTAAAAAAAAAAAAAAAAAAAAAAAAGGGGGGGGATAAACTAAATATTTTTATTCAGACTACTTGAAAGTGAAATAAATGGCAAATCCAAGCACAGCTTGACATAGAAAGTAAAAGTTTTAATTTACTTTTCCAGAAAGGACTTTTTTACTAAATCAACTAGGTAATCCAAAAGAACACAGATTAAAAAAACTCTTACTGTTTCCTAAAGCACATTTTTTATGATAAGTGAGAAGTTTTCATAGGTTTTTTCCATTCAGCTGTACTGAAGCAAGGGATACTGCTGTAGTGTAACTTCAAGGTTGCATTGTGGCAGCTGACCAGTGCATAGCTCAATATGAAAATAATTAGTTTCCAAAAGTTAAAATTTCTGACTGCGGGTGCAAATTCCTGCTCATGGAAATGCCTCTAGATCTGCAGTGATGGTGCAGTATCTGATACTGCTATCATCCATCCTGCTTATTCTAAAGAGGACAGCAGGAAGAGGGGAAGATGTAGAAAGCTCACTGGTGACTTTTAGGCAGGGATTCAAGTAGGTTTATTTTTGCTGTTTGGGGATTTTGTGAATCCTTGCGTAAGCAAGGGGATTCTTTTCACTGTGTGGTCCAAACCACAGACAGACGTGTTCCTTTGGGCTGGATTGCCCTTAGGCAGTCATAAAGAGTAGAACTGAGAACCAGGTATATCTGTTACTCTTCTCAGGCAGAGCGCACCACCAGCCCAGGCTTGCTTCTCACTGTTATGATCAGGTTCTTAAAATTATTAGAAAGATACCTCTGCCTAAATTAAGGTGCAAATGAGATCATATGCCGAAGTCAGTAGTATGGATTTTTATTTAACAATAAATGTCAGGTAGAGGGAGACTTAAAGAAACAGGAAAAAGGGAGAGGAGGTGGGAGAGAAAGTGCAAGAGAGATGGCTTAAGTAGGAAAAGTATCACCACTGTGTGAATTCCAGCGATGTCCTGTTGGTCCTCTTCTTCTGGTCTCAGTGGTGAGAGTCCCAGTCTTGTTGGGTTCCTTCCAGTCTTGTCTGGATCCTTCTAAGACATTGCAGCTGCCTGTTGAGTGAGTGCAATTAAATCCATCATGGCCCAATGTGGACCATCAGCAGAGATGAATACCTTGAGCCTTCAACTGAGTGTTCAGCAGTACTTCCCCAGAGGGGGTTATCACAGCTGAGTCATTTGCGTAAGGACAAAGAAACACTACCTACCTGGCAGGGTGTGCCTCTTTCCTTATCTTGTTGCACACCCAGCTTGCAGCCTGAGGTGTGCACGTCCTCAGCGGTTACTGGGCAGTTACTTTGCACATTGTCAGCTTGCATGTTGATTGTCTGAGCCATCAGCATTCCAGTCTCTGACACTTTCTTCTGCTGCAATAAATGGACAATAGTACCTCCTTTATCATAAGTGCCCATCACAGCCCAAATTAGTAGGCATGCTCAGGGTGGGGTGGGCAGTTGCTTCACTGAACTTTTTGCTACAGTGGACAAAAGTCTTTCAGTGATTTTAATAAGACTTAAGCCATTAACCATTTCAGTTGCTCACATTCACTGTATACAACTCCTTGAATAAGGGGGAAAATAGAGAAAGTTTTAAACATTAATTCGGAAAAGAAATCAATTTGAGACTTTGTATATTTCTATTAAATCCTCAGTGTAATTAGAAATGAAGCAAAGTGCTAACATTTGCACTTACTGTTTCAACTCTATATAGATTCATTAATCTTCATTCAAACATTTACTTACTGTTAAACGTGAGCTTTTTATACCAATCAGTTGAGTAAAGATTTTGTTTGAACACTTTTGAGGTGACATTTCCTTCACTACTGGCATGTATACCTAGTTCAGAAGAGGCTTGAAGCTAGAGAGCTCCTTAAATACACACCACAATAAGCAGGACACTTCAAATGGAAAGCATGTGGAAGTTTTTTGCAGAATAATTTTTGGAATGGTTTAAAAGAAAAGATAACTTTGAAAAACCAGGGAAAAAATTCATCTTGACTTAAATAGTCATTCAATAGAAGTTTTTTTCTTTGAAAATCACCATCTTAGCAAATTCAAAGCTGTAACAAACAACTGGGGTAATTGAATAGAAGAGCTCTTAAAGGGGCATGTACAGTAAAGCTGTGCCTGAAATAAACTTGAGACAGAGGAAAGCCAGCAGTTTTCATAACTTGATTTCTTGGAGTGGAAGAGGGAAGAAAGTCACTCAGGTACATGAGAGGAAAGAGAGAAGGTTTGTCATTTTAAGATTTTCCATTATTTTCCTACAGCTTTTCTTTGATGTTCAGGCAGTAGCCTGACAAATGGAGGTTCTGAATATTACCAAAATGACCAACTTTCAGGTTCTTGTTCTCATCACAGAGAGGACATACACTTTAGCAATAATTTCAAATCTTCATGGCAGCAAATTGTTTCAAGATGATTTTTCTCTGACCCATTTAATTTTGCCTTTGGGAAATGTCAGGTGTGCCTGCTAAAATAAGGCCACAATTCAGCAAGCTTTATATACCACAAACTGAAGGAAAAATATCCCTGTGTTCTCTGTTATTTCACCTTGTTTTGCAGGTTTGACGCAGAGGCAAAATATTAATTATCTCAGTATTGATTAAATTGCTATTATTATCATTGTTACCTTTCAGTTCTTAGCTTTGCTAAATGATATTGAGCATTTCTTAATGCTAATACTGGCAAACTTTTAAGGCTACTTTGAAGGAAAATGAGAATCAATAATGGATCTTCAGTGTAATGACAAAAGAAAACCCTTTCTGAAAACCAGAAGTAGCATGTGAGTATTGACTTGTAAGTACATTGCCACAATGCTTTCTTTGCTCTTCCTTTCACAAATCCATTTTAAAATCCTACTAAACTTTTAAACATTCAAAATTCTTCATGTACTGAGTCAGCAAAACCAAACCAATGAAAGCAGCTGCATCTGATGGGAAGGCAGCAGACTGTGAGTGCATAAACTCTGCTGGCTAAAGAAAGGGTATCTTGGTAATTAGAGGATTGATTTGATGGTGGCCCCTCTAACCAGTCACACCTGTCCACCCATAGAGTCTGGGTAGAATTTCAAACACGGCAGACTTATCTTTATGGTTGTGACAGTAAAGAGTTACGTTTGCAATGGCAGTCACAAAAGACGCCAAAGGACAAAGTGTCAATCCTGATCCCGCTAGAGCTGGTGAGACTCCACCAGAGAAGTATTTTTGGAAACTCCACCTGTACCTTACTGTCAATGTGAAATGCATATTTTGAAGTCTATTTTCTTGCCATAATAAACCTCTTGAGAGTGCAGGAAGAAAATAGTACCCATAAGAAAAGAAAGCCTAAAAAAGTCGGTAATGAAATAATGGCAAGCTAAAAACCAACTCAGAAAATCCATTGCATGATGAGGAAAGAAGCAATGCAGAGGTGCTTTAAAATAAAAGTTGAATATTAAAAGATAATAGCTCTTTGAGGTATGTCACCATGGCCATTGCTTAGGTTTTGGCTGCAGCACCTTTGATCTCAGTTAATTAGGGCAAAGAAGTACTTTCTTCCCCCTAATTGAACAGTTTCCTCCCACAGGCACCACATAAGACAGTAGATTTGCAGTCATATCAGTAGGAGAACTTTGCTTAGTAAAAAGTAACAAAAGCTTTCAACGAAGTGCCAGGCAGTTCAGTATCCAATTCTCCAGACTGCAGAGGCTACAAGGTACTGAGGCCAGGTGCAAGTATTCTGACTGACTAGGAAAGATCCTAGAAAGATACCAGAAGGTAAATGTCACCAAAAAAAGCAAGTACCAGCAATGGACTAGTGCTTAGCACAAATTTCTGCATGAGTCCATTAATCACATCAAGGGACACTTCCATCCTTAATGGCATTATAATGAGCAAAAGCTTAGTATTTAACTAACTTCAGCAATTGATTATGCTTGTGGAGAATTTTAATGTATTACTAATGCAATACAAACTGCTGGAAATAAACATGTACAGTAACCAACTGAGATTTGATTATTTGGTTTCTATTTTTGGTAGCTACAAATTTTTCAACTACAGTAGTAACAAAGTCAGACATCAATATGTTCTCCAAGACACATTAAAACAAATATTTCACTAACAGCCCTTAATTTGCTGCCACAAGATATACTGGGTGATGAATAAATAATGAATAAACATTATCCAGGTTTTGCTGCTTCAGTAACTTGAATGAAATCTAATGCTTTAAACAGTGATCTCCAGTTTTTCCACTCTAATGGGATGCTACAAGCAACATCACATGTTGCTTTTCCAATCAGCCTATGAGATGACATAGTTGCACAAAATGGGAAACATGAGCAACCTGAGAGGGTCTTGTGGGCCTCTGCAGGGCTTTAGTGGTAGTTATAGAATCTGTCTCTCCTTCTTTCTCCTCTCTCCTTGCTTCTCTGCTTCTCTTTCTTCTTTCTTGATGCTTAGGGTGGTTTGGAGCTGGAAGGATTGAATCTTGATTTAAGTGTTGTGGAATTGGTTGGATTTTGGCTTAAGTGGTGTGGATTAATAGTATGTGCTGAGTCAATATTGTGGTGGAACATTTTGTGTGGAGTCCTTTGGCCAAGTCCCCTTATCTACTCCCCTAAATTAACAAAGAAATTCCTTGGGAACAAGCCCATCACTTATTCTCTTAATGCTATCTCGAGGTATTAAAGAACGCTTTATCTGTATATTAAAGTAAAACTCATAGCTGTGAGCTGGCAGATCTGGGGGCTGGAGTTTTACAAATACTCATAAAACTCTTGTTGTGGAAAAACAAGTTAGCCAACACATGTAAAAGATGACATGTTGTGAATAAAGCTGCATAAATCTCTTTCCTAAACATGCCTCTTTTTAAGTAAAAGAATCTAACTAATGAATGTTTCCCAATACATTGTATTTTATGCCCCTAGTTAAGTACTTATGGCACTTACAGTTGCAGTGTTGCTATGATCCTAGTTGTCTTACAAGTATTTTTGAAAATTACTCAGTGTGACAGAATTAAATTGTAATTCTAAAATAATCTCTAAACATTCTCATGAACCTTAAAGTTTTTGTAGTCCAGGAAATAAGAATGCTATACCTCGTTACAAAACCAAATGTCTTTCTGTATTTGTTGTTTTGTTGTCAGGGATTTTTTGTATTTTCACTGCCCACAGTTTCCCAACAGCAAGGCATCTCCAGGTATGTATTTAGATAATGTATTATTTTATAATATTTAGGACTAAGAGAAAACCATTATGGAAAGACTACATAATACAGTTGCCTATGACACTAGAGGACTGAATTAAGGAGTTCCCTCAGTTAGCTTGTATTTTGACATTCTGTCCCTTGCTACAGCTTAACTAACATGAATCCTACATATGAAAACTGCATAGGAAGCCCTGTATGGATAGTTCTCACACAAATACTGAGCATAGAAACAGCTGGGATATGCACGGAAGACATGGAAATAAGATATATTATTGCCAAAAGGGATGATATATAGGATAGGTACAGTTTTCTATGCTCCTCTCTTAATTTGTCATGGAATTAATACTTATGGAATAAAGAGCTATTTGGACAATCTTGAGGACATGTAAACAGAGAAACTTCATCCAAATTAAATTTAGAAGAACTTTCATACAGGCAGGTCAGAAAATGTGAAGAGTGAGATTCTGAAGAAAATGGGCTGCCATAGATCCCAGCAAACAATGGAGAAAGTGTCAGATGTAAACCTTCATTAAAGGTAAGATATATACAAGTTTATAATGTTAGTTACTTGAATGAAAAATCATTTTTTTTAATCTATTGTACTTAATAAATAGATTTTGCTGTAAATATTATTACATTTTTTAACTTTACTTTTGCTGAAAGCAACTATGAAACCAATTTTTCTAAAGTAAGTGGAGGTTTTAAAACGTTTGAGGACTAAGAAATAATGGGTATTTCAAAGTTTCTGAAAATCTGAATGGTTAAACTGAGTGCACGATTGCTTATATTATGAAGTTCCTTCCACCTGAAGTCTGGCAATAACTCCTCCAGCATAATGGTCCTTTGCTGTCAGTGGAAAGATTTCCTTCAATCCACATACCTTTGTGAATGGTTGCTTTCAACATAAAAATATTGGGTTTATATATTTTTTTCTTTTGTTTTTAGGATTAGAGCTTGGAGGTAAGGTTATCTTCTACTGCATCACAGAGGGTTGTTCTCCTACAGCTGAGATTCATTTCATTGAAGGTGGCATGAGGCGTACATGAAGTAGGGCAGAATGTAAAGGTTTGTGCTCTGTGTTCCCCTGATATAGATAAATGTAGGCTTTTGTGTCTTTGGTGTTGTTGAGCCAGAACATTTCTCAACTGCCAAAATCACACAAAAAATCAAAATTCACAACTGGCACAACACTATGTAAGACATACAAACTAACATTTTCACAGCATGCCATCAGGTTTAAAGTCTTATCTTTTTCAGTAAGTCTTGCATGGAGTAGGCTTTCTTGAATGAGAAATCACCAGTAGTGTGGGATTCTTTATGGGGTTGGTCACACACCGTGTGCTGTGGAAAGAAAAATATTATTCCTATTAGTGTATCATTTTTAATAATGTGTGCTATTTTAAACTCACAGAGTAGGGTCCAGAAACATATAGCCTCCATCAGTTTTTCAAATCTTAAGTTTTATGAATTTCATATTTGCTTGTTAAATGTAAGTTTCCCCCTAGATTTAAGAAGAGGGGTGTGTTTACTGTTCAACTTGTTCTTAAAAGAAAGACATTACATTTATTCTGTCAGTTTGTATACCTGACTTGTCTGAATAATTCTTCACCAAGAAGAACATATAGCAAGTTTGTAAATAGAATTATTTATACAAGGATAAATATTTTCCTCAGACCCTTAAGCAATTTTATAATGAAAACATGTAACTAAATTCTACTTTTAAAAGCTTGGGTTGTAGAAAACTCAGGGAATGTTAAAATGGAAATGGCAAAGTACTTTTTCATGTGCTAACATTTTACTTGAAGAGGAGACAAACTACATTTGTAGAGGCAGTCATAAGAAATGAGAAATATTACTGTGTGTAGTTTATCACAGGACATACTTTTTCAGTAGGAGATATTTCAGGAGATGGAACTTCTACGAGGTACCCTTACACGAGATCTGGAAGCTTGAAATTCCCCTGTGTTGCAGAACTCAGAAAGGATGAATTTTGTGGTAAGATAACTAGCTAAGAAATGTGTGCCTGTTTTCTCTATGCACTATGTAATCTATGAATTTTCATAAGTTAACATCAATATTCATCAACTGGTTTAAGTCTACTGTATTTACATGCAATAAAATATATTCTTGTCTATACAGGGCTAAAATTAGCACTGCTTGTTTTCCCAGAAGATAGTCCAAAATATGTAATAATTTTTTTTTTTTTGGGGGGGGGCAATGTTTAATTGATATTCAAATATACATGGGGACTGTTTATTTTGAAAGGAATGCAGAGTGGCATCCCTGGGTGCACTGTACCATGAGCCAGTGTGTCAGGGTAGGTTTTTCCATGGTCTAATGGAGCAGTTCGTGACCAAGCAGTGCTATGCTGAGTTGCAGGCGATTCCAATCTCTGTCTCTGCTTTTGCCATATGTTTGCTTTTCTCTCCAAGGGTATATCCATCAAAGGTGCTGACAAGCAGCACTAATCAATGTATATCAGAAAGGCCTTGGTTACAGTTCTAGGATGAAGCTTGGCATAGCTGTGTCATGAGAGATGCTTGAGGTTAGCACTTAGAGCTGAATGGAAACATCCAGGGGGGGAGAATATGAGATTCTGTACAAGCTATCTGTCGGGGCACTGAGATGTTCTTCTTTTTTTTTTTCCTTTTTGTTTTTTTTTCCCCCAACTGTGTGCCAGTGAATGGGAGTCAGTTTCAGGGGTTTTTTTCCATTACTGTAATTTCTAGACTGCAGAAAAATATATCAAGGTATTTGAATACCAAATGATGTAGTGATAGAAACCCCTGATCATTCGTTTCTCCTCAGCACAACAGGAACTAGCAAGGTGACATTTGGACTTAATGACTTATGCAGACTCCATAACACTGTGAAGTACTAACAACTTCAAGTTGCATTTTTCTAGCTAAAAACTGTAATGACCAAAAAGAGGTATACATACTGCTTGAAATAAATTTTTAAAATTTTCTTCCTGAAAACTACAATATTCTTTAAAGACAGTAATTTAAAAAATTTATCTACTTGTGCTTCTGTTGGCTTTCATCCTTACAACTGACATCCCCTACATGATCTAAAAGTAGGCTTCTGTACTAGGAATTTATTACAGACCTGCCTGTTCAGTCGTTTTAAAAAGAAAAATCTGAACTTTGAAAAAAAACCTGCTACACATATTTTTTTTTTAATGTGTTTTTATTTGTTTTCCAACAAATAATGGGGGTTGCAGCTGTTTGTTCATGGTATCAATGTTGTATGTAATTTATGCACTTTACTTATTACTTCATGAAAGGTAATAACCAGACTTCTGATTTTTTTTTTTTAATAGGCTGTGATTCATTTTCATTACTGTTGTGATAAGAAATATGTAATTACATTTGGCTTGTCATTTTGGAACTTTTTTCTCTTTATATCCCTCTTCAAGATAAAGGACCAATTAGGGGAATGAATAATTTATGCGTTTCTTTGCAAGATTTGTACCTGCTTTAGAATAATATATATTTGTTTCCATTTTCCATTAATTTTAGTTTTGATATCTCATGCTTGCATCATAACCTGTGCGTAAAAAAGCTCCATATAACTGGATGATCTCAGATTATTCTCAATGAAGTTCTTTCATGGGTTGAAGAGAGTAGGTTCCCAAAATATCACTGAAAACCAGTTGTATTTTCCAATAGGATCCATTCAGAGTTCAGTTTGCATATGAGGAAACAGAACCAGAATTAAAGCTGAGGAGCTTCTGCTCCTTTTTCTGCTCTGTCTGTGTGAGACGCTGGCTGTGGTGTCGGGGCTCAAAGCGTTTCTCCTCCTGTGTAGTGCCATAAACAGCTCTGCCCTGGACAGAGTCCGCAGCTGGGCGCGCATATGTGCAAAGTGATGACAACTCACGCTGGTTTGTCTTTTGCACAGTTGTCGTTCTACTTCATGCTTCTGAGCAGATGGTTTGGTGTTTATGCTGTTCTTTGGACAAAGGCTGGACTCGATGATCTTGGAGGTGTTTTCCAACCGTGATGATTCTGTGATGCCTTTTTCATATCAGGGATTTTAATGACATTTTGACATTTAATGACATGAAAGAGATGTCAGGTCCTTAGTATCTTCTTGTCTTTTTTATAATTTACATATTTTTACTCAAATGCACTCCACGATTAGCATAGAACTGATGTTTCCCTTGGATGTAATCCTTAACCTCCCTAAAAAATGTTTTATGCAACACAAATACATAATAGAATTTTCTTCACTCATAATAGTTTTCTGGACATGCTATTTGGTAGTGTGAATATTCACAACTAGTTTAGAAGGGTGTTAAAATTTTCCTTGCAGAAAGAGAAAAATACTGAAGTGGATGTGGTTTTTTACAGTTTGGATTATTGCTGATGTCTTGCAGCTGAAAAGATTGATTTTATTTGTGTGGAGAGTTCGCTTCATACACAGACAATTTTGAAGAATTTTGTGAAGCTGTGGCAAAATGGTGAATGAAGATTCCTTCCATTTGCATGATGGAACCAACAGATGTGCTGTTGGATATCAAATAAAGCTAACAAATGAAATACTAGAGTGTTTATCCACTTATAACATGTTGGAATACTAGAGAATCAAATAGCCTGAGACTCAATATCTTTTCACTGCAACCCTTCCTGTATCATTAGTAGATCCGCTTAGATTTAGGATGTGATTTAGGATCTGTTAAAGTAAATGGATATCCTTTCACTGAATTGAGCCAATACAAACCCATGGACACAGGTAGAAAGAAAAGTGAAACTAATTGAAAAAGAATGCACATACCGTTGTGAAAATTACAGTAACATTTGATTAGACAAAAAAATTACGAGCACTAAGAAAAAACCCCAACAAAGCCTGGAAGTAAAACTAGGAGAACTTATAGTTTTCAGTACAGGGTGCTGAAACTCATTTGTGTTGACACTGGGAGTGGAGGAAAAGATATGGTTGTAGGTTCTTTATGGTAAAAAAACAAGTCTTGTACCTGTGATTTGCCCTTGAACTGTGATGTCCGAGTAACAGTGTAACAAGAGCAGACAAAGAGGTTTTCTTTGTTTTCACAGTGTAGACACAGTGATTGCACAGTGAGTATGCAAAAATATCAGTAATGAGTTTTAAAGAATTTATATTTTGTCATATTCTTTCTCTGTTTTTAAAATAAAGTGTTCCAAAAGAAAAAAATGGATTTGAAATGAGAAAATGAAGGGATTTTACAATTTTAAAATGTTAAACTGAACATTTCAAGTGTCTAGAGGTTCTAGAAAAATATTTGATAAAACAACAGCACTTAAGCTGACCTTTTTTTTAAAGAGATTTTCAGTACTGATAAGGCAGCATTTTGTAGGAGAAAATGATTTGAATTATTAAAGTCTTATTAAAAATATGTATTAAAAAATCTGAATTTGCTGTTTAAGTAAATCATGAAGATCTCAGGTTTTACACCTAAACTCTTCATCGTTGGCTTCCTTATTTTAATGGAAATATGACAATTATTCCTATAAAATATTACCTCAGAAAAACACCCAGTACTGTAGTCACTGAGACAAGGTAAATTTGCACCTACTGAATTCAATGTAGCTGTGACTACGGTGCCACCAGTCTGTCAGCTGGCCACTGTGTTGCACTTTACACATGTATGTGTATATGCACAGTACTCAGATTTGTTATGAAGTGTGAAATGGATAAAGTATTCTGAGTAACAATTGCACAGGTTCCTAAAATTTGATTTCTGGACTGAATGTTGAGACTCCAGGCTTGAGGATTTTTACCATGATTTAGACAGAAGGAACAATTGCTCTTGCAGGCTTGTGCGAGCACCCTGACAGAGACTTGTGACTCTGTTTCTGTTCTGGGCAGTTAGAATCTCTCTTCTACACAGGTGCTTTTTTTGCAAAATTTATGATAATATGTGACAGGGCAACAGGCAAACAGGAAGTGTCTGATTGCGTAAATCTATCTTACAAAAGAAATGGGGGTAACAAGCAGATTTGGATCCTAAAATTTCTGTCACCAGGATTTTTCTAATGAGGTTGATGGTATGTTGATTCAATCTACAGGGTACCTCAAATTAATAGGTTGAGTGATGTTACATCTGACAGAATAATACATATGTAACAGAAGTTAGAAATTATGTTTTAATGTGATGAATATTGTCAGATAATGAGTTTTTCAACTCTGACATCTATATGGAGAGGAAGGGACAATTTCCCTTTCACTGAATTTCATGACTACTTCTAACTTAAGTGGTAAACCTTTAAAGTGATGCAAACAGATTTAGTAATACAGCTTAGAAATACAGCTTCCACTTAACACTAATAGGACTTTTAAGGCTAATTTCCTGTGCATCAACTGGAAAATATGCCACTTAATATAATCTAAACATGTATTTATAGCTTAATTATTCTCTACCATTAGGTAAAGTACACCATTACATAGTTCCATAACTTACTTTAAAGATATCCTGTAATATGCCCTTGTTGGAAAAACACGTTCAAAATGTTTTGATTTTAAATTAATACAGTTGAAATAAATCTGACCATAATGTATGTACCATAGTTTGTAAAAAAAAAAAAAAAAAAAAAAAAAAAAAAAAAAAAAAAAAAAAAAAAAAAAAAAAAAAAAAAAAAAAAAAAAAAAAAAAAAAAAAAAAAAAAAACAAAAAAAAAAAGTGCAGTGGAAAATTATCTGTCAGTCTGGAGAATTTTGTTTTGGAAATTGTGACAACAAACCAAATGAGAAACACTTCTGAGAAATTATCTGATTTTGAATCTACTAGGAACATATAGTAATAAACAACTGTTATATTCTTGGTGTAAGTAGCAGTAGAAAGCAGACTTTGTATCTGAAACAACAGGACATCCCTGCTGCTTAGAAAATCTACCCAACTGATGAAAATATAATGTCCCTACTTTTAACTGTGTTCAAAATGTCTGCCCTGAGTGATCATTGCACAGTGTTTGAATTTTGAAAAGTATAAAGTTTGACAGTTGCAGTAAAAAAAAGGACAGTTAAAAAAAATACTTTCTTTTTCAGTTCTGTCTTCCCCAGGGTATGTTTGATCAACCAAAGTCAATTTGAGAGAAAACAGCAAACTTCCTTGAAGTGGCCTTCAAAATAATAATAACAACAACAACAAAAAAAGAGGTAAAATGTTAACCTGCTGGAAGTATGTAAGACTATAAAGTCCTGTAAATTACTTAGTGCAAAAACAGTATGCAAGAATTCCCACTTATTGCACAGTGGTCATACTTCCTATAATATAGACTTTCAAAATTTGGTCATACCAGAGGAAAAAAAAAAAGAAGATTTCTGCAAGACTCAGGTTAAAAATGACCTTTTGAATGGCACATAGAGTGGCTGCTGGTGTTAGGAATACATGTTAAATTTGGTATCTCGCTCGAACACATACATTAAAACCAAGGAAATTGCAATCAAAAACACACATGATAAGACTGGCAGATCCGCTACCGTTCAATGTATACAATTCACACAGTTGATTGAATTACTTTTTCTGTGCTTAAACATATTGTACTGTAGCTACTTATTATGTTAGCAAGAAAGGAGGTTAGTAAGATGAGAAATTGTTCTTGGTATTTTTAATAAGTGTAATACTGCAGCAATAACATCAATGGTCTATATTGCTTAAAATTATTGCAGTGTATTTAAGGGAAAAAGGATACAGTGTTTCTAATATCAGGTGTCCATGCTTAAGAGTAAGAGCCTAGTGGTTGTCTTCATGCCTTCATTTGTGCTTGCTGAGAATCTGGTCTTTAAATGAAACAATTTAATTTCAAATTTGATCAAAAGTACCTTTTTAATTGGTATTAGTCTTACCTGAGACTAGATTATTAATTATTGGCACTTCAGTGGTCTGATAGAAGAATGTGACTTACATTGTATAAATACACACAATATTAGAAGCAGAAGTATACATTCTCAGCTAAAAAAAATTAGCCTGTTTTCTAGAGAGTAAATCTGAGTAAGAGCCTTCTATATCATAAGTCAGAAAGGGTTATGAAACTTCTTTGTGGTTTAGCACATAAGTGGCAGAAGTTAACATGAGGAAGATCAATATGACATACACATCCTTCTTTTCTGTGTTGTTGGAGGATGGGAATTAATGGCATTTACTGTGATCAGTAGCTGTGGGCTAACGCTAAGAATTGCATAATCAGTTTAATAGATTTTTTACAAAAACTTGCACACTGACAAACATGTTTGTATTGGCACTATCACAGCAGTTTAGACCAGCTCAAAGACCTCACCTCTGTAGGCTGTCTCTGTGGTGAACTTGCACAAACTGATGCAGTAGGTGGGGTAATTTTCTTCACAATCACAAACATTTTCAAATGCCTTTTTTCGATTTCATTTTAGTGTATTAATTAAAAAATTCCCGAAGATAACTTTTTATTAATATTCCCTGTCCCTAAGGAAATGGCTATCTCCTAACCCTTATGAATCAGTTCCAACTGGAAAAAGGAGATTCTGTATATGAATGACCTATACATAAATGTTGTTCCAGTATGGCACAGGCTCTTTGGTCCTTTTTATCTTATAGCATCCCTCATCAGGAAAGAGCATAAGGTTTTATTATTTCTAATGCAAAAGTCTTCATTCGTCATCACTTCTAATCTCTAACAGAAAATGTCACTAGAACCTGATGCTATTTGCCTTGGTTCAGTTGACCTGCTTCAACCCCAATCCTGCATTTCAGTTTTCTGCATCATTACTTCAGCAGTAAAGGCTTCCACATATCATCACATCTCCGAAACTAATTTTGCAAGGTGAAAACATGACCATGAGAGTTCTCAAAAACTGGGTGTTTGGTGTCCATAGAGTATTATAGGATTAGAGTATTACAGTATTACAGTATTGCAGTCAGGAGTGAGTACTGCTTCCCTTGAGTATTTGCAGATGCAAATTCAGATCTTAATTCAGTGCTCCTGGGTCAAAGATATTTTCTACTACTGCTTCTTAAGATCTGTGGACATTTATGATGCTAAAGATATAAGTTTAAAGCAGCTTTAGAGTCTGATGACTGGCTATTTTCTAAGAACATATCCCGGTTAGGAAGAACATTCTGAGATATGGTATTTTCCTTCTCTTTTGTTCTACATCTAATTGAATCTGAGGGAGACTGATTTGTGCTGCTGGATGTATCTGTCTCAAGCTTAATGAAAACACAGATTATGATATAATGAGGAAACAATATGCCATAAAAAGAGACCTAAAGAGTTTCCACAAGGATAGAGGGAGAGGGGCTAAGAAGTCCTCCACAGTTAGCTCACCAACTGTGAAGGCAATTTTTAAATTTTGCTTTCATGTTTAAAATTTATCTCATATTAGTTTTCTCTGAAGTGAGGGAAAAGTCTATTACAAATATGAATAATTGGAGAGCCATCTGCTTGAGGGACATCAACTCAGAATATAGCACAGTTACTATGAATTAAAACACTGTCAAAATTGTATGCCAACAAAAGAGGTAGAGGGTTTTTTTTCTGGCAGAACACTGACTCTTGGTAATTTATCCTAATTTTCTATTTATATAAGAGCTGTAAGCGTAAGCATACGAGACTAATGAAGGTTGATTTGACTGTCCTCTTTGCTTCCTGTGCCTTCCACAGCATTATAAAGGTGGCAGATTGCTAATCAAGAATCCTTGACACTTTGTCCAAACTCAGGGGTGAGTTTCTCAGAAATGATAATTACCTGTAATTCCAACCATGAGCTCTTTGACTATGAGTTACAGTTAAGCTATTCATCTTTTCCACACATCTTCCTTACAAAATGGGACCACATTTATAAATAGCATTTCATTATTCAGAGAACTGTTTCTTCTTTCATAGTTTTATCTCTGACACTGCATCAGATGTCATGAAACTAGAGATGGCAATAGTTCACAGTGACACTCTCTTGTGTACTAAATAGGACACTAGTCTGTTTTCTTCATATTTTAAATGTATTTTCATATAGTGTACTGAACGATTATATTCAGCCCCCTGTATACCATGTACAGTGCACTGTATATTGTACTTACAGCTGAAGGTTATAGATTGAGATCATATCCACTGAATGGATTTTTTTCTGAGCCTTACAAGGGTCTCTTATTACTAGAAGATCATGACTCTTTAATGCTAACTCTTCTGAACCAGCATAATGCTGCTGTTTTGTAAACTCTGGTATGTAAACAACCCACTAACTGATGTGTCTGAATCAATGTAAAAAACAAATATATAAATCACTCATGTTTCTTCCATGGACTTTGTTCACTTCAGTGGAAGAAGGGACTAGCGTTTTGTCAAGCATTAGAATACTGACTCCTGGTTAATACCTCATCTATGGGTGTACTGGGTCTTGCTGGGATGGAGTCAATTTTCCTTATACCAGACTTAATTATCCTGTGATTTGGATTTGTGAATAAAGCAGTTTTGATAATACATACATATTTTGGCTAATGCCAAACAGCGTCTGCACGGTGGTGGTGTTTTCTTTTTTTCTTTTTTTTCCCCCACTGAAGGGATATTTTGTACTATACAGTGTTGTGCTCTGCAATAAAAGCTGGGGGGAAAAAAAGGAGGAAGTTGGATCTTCATGGTCATGGGGTTTTGTTTCCAAAGCAACCATGATGAATGCTGAAGCCATGCTTTCCAGGAGGCAGCTGAACATCTGCCTGACTATGAGAAACAGTGAAAGATTTCTTTCATTTGCTTTGCTTGTACATAGAGCTTTGCTTCGCCTAATAATGTATCTTTATCTTAACTGACCAGTTTTGAGATTTGCTCTTCTCATGCTCTACCTCATCCCTTTGTGGTAAGAGTGAGCAAGAGACTGGGTGGCAGCATATCACTGGCTGGGGTCAACCCAGCACAATGGACAATAGTATTTGTTGTTGCCTTTTGTCTTTTAAATGTGTTAAGCTAATAAATAGCCTAAATCTTGTATAGCCTGGAGCATTTTGGGACAGGGTCCTGAAAATTTGTACTTGGCCTTGGAAATTCATTTCTTCTTCTGACTAGATGAATGAATTGGATGGATTTGCTGCCCCAGAATGGCATTACTATTTAGTTTTTTTTTCCTTTCCACAGTCTTTGCATTTATTAGAGTCTTTCTCTATTGTTTTTCATTGTTTTCTGCATTTCTCTGGATTATAAATGAGTTGTTGCTCTCATTCTTTCCATATTGCTCCCTGTGGTAATATAAACAGATATGGATCTGATGTCCCTTGAGTTTTAATGTCCCTGATGTCCCTTCAGTTTTTCACTTTGTGCAACTTTGTATCAAAAGAGCTTGTTCGTCAGTGCAAGACAACAAAGATATTGTAAGAAATCTTAATGCTCGAAAATGTTACATGAAGAATGCTTCTGTTGACAGTTGTTCAATAGTACTGTACCTTTGGGCAGTCACATCTGTAATCTTCTCTTTTCCCATTATTACATAGTCCTAAAAACTGTTTCTTAACAATTCAAGGACTGCATGCACAGAATGCAGTTTAATAATTACACTTCTGCATCAAGGTTTTGGGTTTTTATCACTGTAAAACAGATCTGTGCATGAGGAGAAGACTGAAAACATGCAACTCAGTTACGTTAAAACAAGGAAAATTTTATACACGTGCTATAAATTATTGATGTATTAGATTTTCAGAAATACAGACTGCAAAATAAAAATGGTCTAAAAACTGAAAAATACTGCTAACATTATCAATAAAACAATAAATATTGTTACTTAGGGTTTAATTTTTATTGATTGTGTGCAATCAGTTGTGTGAATTAAGGGCATTTAGTTGATTTCAGTAAGTGCTGTTTTACAATGAATTAATCAACATTTACATAAATTAAGATACTGTTATTGTAAGAGTAGTTTTTCACGCTTTACAGAAACCCAAACTGTCATCTTCAAAGCTGTGTAATAGGGTCCTCCAAGACTAAATTATGCCATGGCTTAATTTGTTTACTGAAAACCTTGAAGCACTGGGTGAAAAGGAAAATTGTACATTTTTTTTTCAGATGTGACCCAATTATTTAAATTTGTTCAAACTTGAGAGGATATTTAGGGACTTTGAAAGTACCTAACAAACCTAGTCAATATAGAAAAGTAAAATTCATGCAGATTAGATACACATTTGAAAAACTTTTAGCTGTAACTAACGAGGGAAGGACACTTTCATCACTGTGAGTAGTTCCATGAAAACCTTTGCTTTATTCATGAAGGATTTATTCTCAGTCTAGCTTTTTATTTTTGCTTTTGACTTCATGAGAATTTCTGCCATTAAAACAGGAATATCTTAAACTTTTAATTCCCACAAAAGTACACTGAAAAGCAGGGAAGCATTTATTTTCAGTAGTAGTTTTTTTCCCTTGTCATCATCTACAGTGTCCTAAACTCCTACCAAAAATTGAGTAAAGATCAGGACAGGTAAGACACATTCAGAATCTAATGACAAATAGGCAGAGGTTACAGGAAATGGACAGTGGTAAAAAGAGATTAATATACACTTAGATTTGTCTCCATAAATATATAATTCAAATAGCTTTAGATGGGATGGGATAAAAAAAAAATTACATTGCCATTTTTTTGTTTTAAAAGTCAGGATCTCTATTGTGGCTAAAATGGTATTTCATATTTTTGTTCACAAAAGGTATTTTGCTATTACCTTAATTTCTCCTTGCTATCCTGTTCTTTTTTTAACTACTTTGCCTGCTGCCCTGGTACCTAACACACTGATTAAATGTGCTATGAAAAGAACTAGTGTTTATATTTAGATTTTAGAAATAATTTTAAGAACAGGAGAAATTAAAAAAAATATTAAAAATGGATATGTCAATAATAATTACGAAATGTTTATTACATTAAAACAATGCCAGGATGGAATAATTTGAGAATGTTTCTACCTGATCTCCTGTCCTAATCTGTTGGTTACTTTATTGCCATGCATTTACTTCTGCCTGATGATCTCTGCTTGCACAGATTATTGTGACTCTTGTCTCACAACGGAAGAAACTTGCTTCTCCACATTCATTGAGCGTATCCTACTAAATACTTTTGTTTCGTTTTTGCTGCTGTTACAGAACAAACATTAGCAATAGTAAATGGGGCCAGACAACTGCTCCAAAGAATTGTTTAAGATACAATGATTTTGTAAATAAAGACTTTGGGATGATTCTAATGACACTGAGTTAGCCAATTCACTGAGCTCCCTTTCCTCTCCAGGAATCCTTTTCCCTGACAGTTTTTCACCTCTTTCCAAGACTTTTTGCTTTCACTACAGCAGACTTTGGTCTGTTGCCCTTTAGTCTGTGCTGGTTTAGAAAATGTACAGCAGCAGCCTGACTTCCTTCTCTTTGCACAACACAAGTAGCAGTAGTTTAATTTTTTTTGTCTAACAACAAAGTTTTGGAGGACAATAGTTAAGGTTCAAGGTTAAACCTCAGGATTAGATTAGTTTTTAAAAGCCAAATATATGTCTATGCACTTTTACATGTGCACTCACAAAAATATCTGCTCTAGACAACTGTACACATGCAGGCACTCTAGGTATTTGATTAAAATATTCAGTATAGATTTAAATAAAAAAAAACCTGTCCAGCCTATATAATCAATGTCCTGTAGTAATATAAGAATAAAGAAGAAATATCCCAATTCTGTATATTGATTTATCATTATGAATTTTTTGGGGGGTGTGGGTGAGACTCACATGTTCTAGTCAGATTAAACCTTTTCTTTTTTTTTTTTTTTTTTTCCTGGTTATCCCTCATGCAGTGTGAGTTTCCCTGTAAGACGTCCTTTTCCATAAAGGTTTCAGCATAATTCATTCTCCAAGGAGTAACTAACTTTCACACCCCTGTGCTGAAGGTCTGTGAAAGAGACATCAGAAAAAGGGCTATGAACAGTGGGGAGAAAACTCCTTCCCACAGAAGCTTAAATACATGTTTGATGGCACATAGTGTGTTCTGACAACAGCCAAGTATTACCTGTGCAGAATTTGTACCCTATAATACCATTTTTCTTTGAAGTGCTTGTGCAGCTGTTTTAGAGTAAGGTTATGGTTGCATCTGTAGCTGCTGTCTTTAGTGTCCATTTCACGTATGAAAACCATCTCTGCAAAGACACTGTTTCCTATATGCCTTTCATGGCTAGTCTTTTCTCAATTTCAGTTCATGTCATTCTGCTATAGATCCTGCATTATTTCACTGAATAACCCATGGGCATCAGTCTTTCTCAGGACTGTTTTTTCTGTACTTTGCAAAGCCACACAAACTGCGATCTTCCTCTATTGATCTCAAATTTATCATGTGAAAATTAACTTCATTTTCTTTAATCAATGCCCTTGATATTAACATCTCATTTTTAGAGTTTCTTCCACATTGCAAAACATACTTCATGTAAGTCTCAATCTGTGTGTTAGCCTTGGTGAAAAAGTTAAGAACAGCTGCTTCAGTATATTTCGCTTCCTTCCCTTATATCAATCATGTTCCTGATTGAATTTGATAAACCTCAACATTTAAGTACATCAGTGCTGAAATACCACAAGAGCACAGGTAACATTTTTGTACCACCTCCTAGTACCATCTTTTTGTTTTGTTTTGTAGCTTTTTGTTCATTTTTTTTATTATTTTATTTTGTTTATTTTATTTTATTTTATTTTCAATTTTCAGAGTCTTTTGAATGAAAAATGAAGATTCTGGTACTATTTTTATTCGTTCTTCCATTCTTCATTTCCTTTCATATATTTCTGCTTTTGTTTTCTATTTTTTAATTTATTTAATACCTCTTTTGTTCTCTCCTTCTCATTTTCCATATTGCCATTGTCAATCAGTTTAAACACATCTTACATTAATTTTCTGTGAGTCATACATTATGTACAAGAAATACGTTTCTGATTTCTCCAGCTGTTCTGTGAAATTCTGTGACATTTGCGGGGGAGGGGGGCAAGGAGAGAGTTGGGGAGGGCAGTTCTTTAACATGAGTACTGATATTTCAGTGTTAGTTTAACATATTGATTTTGTCCAGTTTTTTTCTCTGTGTGGATGCAGGTGAATGTTATTGCTACCAATTTATTGTCAGATCTAGGAACATACAGATAAGAGTCAGGAAAAGACCATCTTCCACAATCACAAACAGTAGATTCTTGATTAACAACATTGACATCATCAATATGTATTCCCATACAACAGTCTACTTTCTTTAAGCTACTGAAAGCTACAAGGAGAGAGCAGGGAAGACAGTAGTCCTTTATTTTCCAGTAGCCCTTCAAAATAGGCATTATTACATAAACATTTTACATATTACATAGGAATTTTTTGGGTACTGGTCCATACCTAACTGAAAAGGGAAAAAAAAACACCAGACATGCTTCCCCCCCAAAACTCTGCAAAAATAGTGTTCCATTTCTGTCAGAGCTTAGAAAAAGGTATTTTCTGGCTGCAGATTTGCTGATCATTTTATCACTAAATGTTAATGACTGTAAAGCTCTTCTGTGATAACTCACCTTTCAAAATTCAAGTGGGTAGAACCCAGAGCAAATAGGGGTATAAGCTACTTTCTCATTTCTTAAGTAAAAACATGCTTTGAGAAATTTACTGTATAGTATTTACTTTTGTTTATCTTAGTCAATTACTTCTCAGTCACAACTGAAAAATACCACCATCATTTGAATTTTCCGTATCAGAACCTGTTCTTATAATTTTTCAAGAGATAAAGGCAATTTTTTAGCTTATTCTTGAATTGTGAATTTGAGTTGCAACTAAATAACTTATTTTTTTCCTTCCTAACTTATTTTCCTTTCCTTAAGGCTTTTTTTTTATTAAGAAAATAATATCTTGTTTATAACTTTTTAAATGTAAGACACCTATAAATATATGGCAAGTGCCACCAAAGGTCCTTGAGGAACATACAGGAAATTGGACTTACTATACTAGAGTGGCTTTATTCTTGTCTAGTTTTGTATGAGCTGCACCTACCTTCCTTTGCAATGAGCTTCAGGTTTCTCCAAAGGTCAAGAACAATCTTGCTTTTAAATGGAATAAAAGAGAATGACATTTCATTGGCTGTAACTTAAAAATTTATTTTTTACTTTTTATAAAAAATGTATTGACATACTATTCATATAATGAGCACTTATAGTCTGAAATCACCACTAAGGTTTCCTGTCCTTGACTTGTTTTTAGCAGGGGTGTATGGTATTCCTTTTAATTTCTTTTTTCCGTATAAAATCACAGTTGTGCTATGCTATATCAGGATGAAGGTACTTTAATTTTTTAGGCTTGTTTTTAATTCAGTAACAAGAACAATTTCTGATGAATAAGGGAATGATATGACCCTGACCTATAGTCTAAATCTTCCAGTCATACAATACTACAAGTATTTAAAAAATAAGTAAGTCCATCTTCTATATGCAGTAGTTAATTTGTATTGAAATTAATAACTTGCCATTTAAAAAAAAAAATTGTCAGAGAGTGATATGCATCTTAAGATTGGCTTTAGCTTAATGGTTAGGCTGATCATGAATGTGAGGAGCCAGATTCATGGTTACCTGAACAGAAAGGATTGATTTTTAACATGCCTTGGAGGAGAATAGCGAAAGAATAAGATGTGATAGTTGCAATTTTTGCATGTTTTAACGAAGAAAATTGAGATTAGACATAAGAAAAAACACTTCACAATGAGAGTGGTTAAACACTGAGACAACTTGCCTAAAGAGGTGCAGAATCTACATCACTACAGGTTTTCAAAACTTGACTGTCTGAAGTCCTGAAAAGCCTTTGAAGTTAGTCCCTCTAAGTAGAAGCCTGGACTAGATGACCTCAAGAAGTCCCTTGAATCTTAAACTATTATATGAATCTTTCACTAACATTCAGAGCCCTCAGAGGGACTGTGGAAAATCCAAGTTTAACTTAATGTTCTTTCCAAGTTAAAGGAGAGATCTGAATCAGAGGATCCTGTATCCCATTGAATGCCAAGTCCACAATGTACTTTAAGTCAATTTCTTCGTTTCTTGACCCTGTATTACCAAAGTTATTATCAGTTGAGTAGCTGGAAGAGCAAGGTTGTTGGGATATCCCTTAATTAGCTTCTTTCTGCACTTTATTCTTTTCAGTCTTTTTTTTTTTTTTTCAGATTCTTTCTTGAGATCCTTCATTTTCTTGCACTATTTATCAAATCAGAGCACCTAAGTTCATGTGACAAATGCAACCATGAATCCAACCCCTGCTGAAAACAAGTAGTCACATTCTTTGTGAGCATCTAGTGGTCCATGTTTGGTACACCAGGTTCTCATTTCTCAGAAATTCTTCCCTTCATTTTATCTGTTTGTTTTCACTTGTAGCTCTGAGTCAGCGGATATAAAAAAAATAAGACTCCTTATTAGTTTTCTGTCTGTGATCCTGGTGAGTTTGTTCCACTATTACTTGGAAAGTATGAGAACTCGTGTTCATTTGTACAGTCAGAAAATTTGTTTCATTCTGTGTGAATGAAGGTTGCTTGAAGAATCAGAGGTGGAATTCCAGCTTGCTTTTTGCTAATATGTAGGACTACTCCTGTTACTTTCACTCTGAAAGTAACTGTATGCAAAGTAGGTAGAAGTGACTCCATCTTTGCAGATGGTGAAAACAGGTAAAATAATTGTGTCTTTACCTGGACTCTTAGATATCTGGATCCAATCCTGCTCTACTCTGGAAGTGCCCTACACATTTACTATGTTTCCCTGGTTTCAGCAAGCTCATTAACACGAGCACAAGTCACCCAAATGCTTTCTCACCGTTTCAGGGCCAGAGCTGACTTGAAGCTGAGTTCCACTGGTGTGGAACAGCCTACCTGTCTGCCTGGGAGCAGCCACCATCACCACTGTCCCCCAGCATGCAGGTACATGGACTGATAAAACACAGGCAGCAGGCTGCTCTTCCAAAAGGTAAAGGTGTCTTTTTTCCCAGAGCTGAAAGAGATGATCTCAGTAACCAACTGTTGATCTTTTCTATAGAAATAAATAATTCATTACCATTAGAATATGCCAGACACAGACTAGATGATCGCAGTGGTCTGCCACATCTATCCACTTGGCATTGTATCAGTGCCACCCTTGTTAGTATGGATACCAGTGTTATTTGGAGAACTACAGGGATGTGTGAGAAAGTGTCAGTCTAGTCCAAAGGCGCAGAAATAGGAATTCTAAAAATGTATCATTCTTCTGCCTTGTGAGACTGCCCTTTCCTCAAGCTGAAGAGTCAGCAGGTGAAGAGAGGAAAAGACTGCCTGCATTTTCCTATGTTGATTTGTGTCTGTTCACTGCAAACAAGACATGATATATATAATGGATGTGGTCTCTAATTGGACTGTTGTAAAATATGCAATTAAAGCTACTAAGACCACTTCTGAATATATAAATGATTACAGGATTGTCAGTGAAACTTCTTAGAGGGTCAGTTGGTTTCCAAAATCTGCATTAATGTGTTTGGTTTTTTCAAAATCAAGAATGTCTTCAGAGCTATGTACTTTCTATAAAAATTTTGCTTATTACAAAGAGCTGGACAATGCAGGTGATGATTTTCTTTCCTTTTTAGGCTTTTAAAAATAATTAGTAATTTCAGAGAAACAATAAAAAAGCACAAAATTTTCTCATTCTTTCATACGTAAAACAATTAGGGTTTGTGGTTTTTTTCAGTGTGAGACTTGCTGAATTACATGATGTGCTAGGGATAACATTAAAATTATGAGAGTAATTTATTCATGCTACATACAGCTATGTACTTGACTTGCTTTTGATAAGCAGTGAAAACATATTTCCTGTGCCTGTGATCTGTTAGCAAACTGTGTATCTTTGTTGTGTGGAATTCAAGTGGCTTTGTGTTCCTATTAGTCTTTGGGCTAAAGCTTCACCTTCAGCTATTACCTAGATTTTGTAGCTAAAAGAAATATTTTGCATATAGGGAAGATGATGAAAAATATTTGCTGTGAGCCAAGAAGAAAATTGACTTGTTCTACACAAAAAAACTATGTAAATTAACTTTTCCTCTTGACTCTTATTTCTTATATGTTTTTTTTCCTTCTTTTCTTCTCTTCCAAATCACTGTATGGAAGCCAGGGCAGAAAATGACAGCAGAGCTGAAGATAGTGGCAGATTTTGTGGATGCCCCTTGTACAGCTATGAGGGAAGCAATACAGCTCAGGAGGACTTCTGACTTTCTCTCCAACACACAGAACTAAGGCTTGCTCTGTTTACAGCTGTAGCATGGTGCTGTCTCAGAGGCACCCAGCCTCTGCTGTAAGCCCACAGTGCTCTGCTCCTGTAGCATCAAATGTAGTACCTCATGAATTTGTCTTTGTCACTTAATAAGAGAAGAAAGTACAAAAGCTGATAATGAATTTCTAGGTTGTGTGATCCACAACAAATATGGCCAGTATTTCATTAATCAGAGACCAAGGTCTTTTGTCCTTTATGCACAGCTGCTCTGAGTTAAGAGTGGGAACTAATAAATCCAACAGCACCCACATGGTTAACTGCGTGCCATTACTCGTGTCTGCATCATATTTTTTAATACTCTCATTTCATGAGGTTCGAGGTACTAATTTGCCAGGAATGTGACTAATTTGGGCCTTTGGGTGTGATTTGCTAAGGTTCTGCACAATGCAGAAGTGATTAACCTTTTTTTGTATGAGAAGTGGCCTGGAAACAGAGTAGTACCCTTGTTGCACCACACCTGCCCTAAGAGGCCCAGACGACCTGAACTGGCTCTGCGCAGAGCCAGCTCTGAGTCTTCCTGTCCAGGGCATGATTAATCTACCTGGAATTGATTATAAATGCTTAATCCTCTTGGATAAAACACAGATGATGGGGACTGACTAAGCCCCTGCTGCATAAGAAAAATCATTATTCATTGACTCTAATAGCAGCTCATGTGATCTAAAATAGAATAGTCTGTTTTACCAGAAAAATAAACAACTGCAAAAAATAAAATGGAATTGGGTTTTTATCTCCACCAAGGATTACATCTAGAAGGATTTTAAAAAGTGGATTTTAAAAGATTAATTTAAAATAATCTCTACAGCTCGATGGGATTTTAAATTGTATTAATTTATTTTTAAAATGTATTTAAAATCCTTTTAAAAGTAATTTTCTTTCTTTTTCTGTTGCATAAAAATGTACCTTCCAATTCGTATCATACCGTTGTCCTAATGTTAGTGGATAGGTATTTAGTTTTCACTTTACTTAATATTTCTAAATATACTTGAATTATGAGAAAACCGGGAAAATATCATATTCTCACTCAAGCCTTGCTGTTTTCTGTCTGATGGAATTAGAAATCCACCCTCCAAAATACTACTTTTACATCACCTTTTTATACAGATAGAATGCAACAACAAATACTTTACAATAAGTAAAACACTAGGCATTATTACTCGAGGAAAGGTAGTAAAAATATTCTTATGGTATTGCTTTGTGATTACCCTCCCTGTGATCAACAAATGTTACATTAATTCTGTGCCCCCAGTATGGCAAGGAGGTCACCTCAGTTCCTTTCGTGCTTGCTTGATATTAGGAAAAATGAAAATCCTTTTCTGAGAAGGGTCAGAAATATAATCGGAAATCAAGCTATTAGACAGGAAATTACATGTAATTTTTCTGGATGAACTCACCTGTGGTGAGAAGAATGAAAAAACAGCTTTCTTCGAACAGGGGTTTTTTTTCCACGAACTAAAGAAGTATGTGGATAATTCTTCATGAAAACATGCTTGGATGACCCAGAGTATCAAACTTGGTAGAATAATGACATATCATATTTATTCCCCTTAAATTTTTTCCAGGTGAGAAGAGTAACAATACTATAGAAAAGTAATTTCTTAATCAGTTCAGATGAGGTAATGGAGTCCTAGCCTGCCAGCTTTATTTTTCACTGAAGAGCAAGGGAATTGTTCTGTCTTGATGTTTACAACAACTTAAAGGCCAAGTAGATTTCTTGGTAGTTTAGATTCCACTCATGCAGGTAGAAAGCAGTCTATCCAATTTCAAGGTATTTCAAATATGCTCTCCAGTCTCATGTATTTATTATACTAATATATAATTTTCTAATACCACCTCTATAAGCAGACGTCTCCATGCCATTAATATGATTTTCTGCTCAGGGAAGTTATATTCCAATACAGAGCAATTGGCCTTAGTGAGCTATTTCCGTATTTATGTAAACATCTTAATAAAATGACAATATTGCCTAAGGTTTTTGTCCCTGTTATGACACCGGAAACACAATGAACCCAACAACCATTCACCACAATCTCTTGTTTTGTTTCCATCACGCAACCTCTTCCTTATTTTCCAGCCCTGAAAAGAGGATCATGGAGGGAGAAAACCGCAGATGACTGTGCTGACAACTCTTCCATGCCCTACTGATTTTGCATGATGATGGGAACCCTACACCTGGACCCAGGATTGCAACTCCTCTGCTGCAGGTATGAGTGAGGAAGCACAGCACTCCTGGCTCTGGGCCATGTGTGAGTATTTCATAGTACAGGACTTGTACGGTTGGGAAATTTGATATGGTTTTCAGCTGTCATCCCATTTCTTGAACTTAAGACACTTGGTACTATTTATCATGCTCTCTGTCATTGTTAGCACATTGCCACCTCTTGCCAAAAAGTCTAAGTCACCGTTGAAGTTTCTTTTGTTCTCAGTGCTTTTATAAGGCTTCCTGTCATACCTTTATTTCCATGTCTTCTCTGGTTTTCTATGCTTTAGAATATTTAATTGCTCTTAATTTTAATATTTTTCTTCTTTTCACTTCACAGTGAATGATTACTGTATTTCTAACTGCTGTTCATTATTTTGTTACTGAGCCAGAAGAGCTTCAGCTTTACTTATCCTTTCTTGTTTGAGGAACTATGACTGATTAGATCTTAATAGTACCCCAATATCCCAAGCTAAGTAGCTTGTATCAAGATTCACATGCATTTTCCTGTTTAAATTTTCCTTTCCAAGTGTTTTTCCTCCCAGCCTTTCCTAGTCTCGAGGAAGCCGATATTCTTTACCTAAAAATCTGAAAGTGTTGTCTATTTCTCTGCAATGATTGCAATCAGTTCATGATTTCTGGTCTCTAATCCTTGAATTAGAAGGGCAGTGATATAGAAATATCCTATTGTCTTGGACATTTTCTATATCTCATAGAAGCTCTAAGGATACTTTTCTTTGGCCTGTGTGAGATGACCACTAACATCTCATCAGTCTCCCCTCATTTGAGACTTTCCCATACATTTTGTGTGCCTTGAAGTTTTTCTCTCCAGATCAGATCTGGTTAATTCAAAGAGACACAGCAATGCCAGTTCTCCTCCTGCTGATTACTAGTTAGCACACTGATCATTGTATATTAGAGATTGTGATTAAGCAGTTTAGATTTCTTAGAACCCACAGATAACAGATGTCCTTCTCTCTTCTCCCTTCCCCCTGCACCATGTAGATGTTCACCACTTTTGCCCAGTCCCCATCCAGTGATTTTAGCCATCCCACTATTTGACTTCATGGGGCTTCAAGGGGAATTCTGAGCTCTGCCCTAGGTAGTAACTCATCACGAAGTCCAGCTTACTTTCTGAAATTACTTCTTTGTTTGAAAGGGGTTGAGTTGATGCTTCTCTGTTGTGCTAGACTATAGAGCACCCTTCTATGCTCTAAGCACAACAAATGTCTGTAGAGGCATTAAGATTTTAGTCAGTTTTGATCTAATTGCACTTGGGGACTAAAGCTTCAGTTTTTTGCTGCCATTCTTTCAGAGGAGGGCTTATCAGAGTGGGGAGGAGTGTTTAGTAGGTACGTAGATTTTGGTGGCTTACATCCTCCCTTCAGAAAATGCATTTAGCACAGGCCCTTGCATCATGTAAAATTGAAGTAACTAAACAAAGAAGTAGCTACCCAAAGGACATGCAGTATACAGTAAATGATTGCTTATGAGATATTGAATTTTTCCATCTAATCCTCTTAAAACTTTGTGTGATTTGGCAGAGTTTGTCATATGTGCTCCTGAAGCCCACATGACTGCATGTTCCAGTGGTCAGCAGAGCAAATACCTAAAAAGTTAGTCCATAGTATAAAATGTTAATATTAGTGCACTGTATTCCAAACCAACATGTATTGGCAAACCATATGTTTGCCAGTTGCTTTGGGGTTTTAATAGGAGATTTTTAACAACCTATTCTCAACTTTGTCTCAATTCCTATGTTATAAACAATTTAGTGATGTATTTTTGTATGAAAGCACTAATTGAGTTGTCAGTTTTATATTTGAATTTAAATACTACTATGAGTGCTTAATGACAGAGGACTTTTAGTAATCAGTGTTACTGATTTATGATACTGCACACTGAGTTTCTTGTGGTTTTTGTTTCAGACTAAATAAAATACACACGAGAGCTATCACACAAGAAAACTAAATGTCCTTAAAGCAGCGTTTAATTCTTTCCTGTTTTGTGAAATGAGAAATGGTAAATATGATAGATACATTCAATCATGGTGGCACTAGTTGCTTGAGAAATTTTGCCAAAGAAATTAATTTTAGTTTTACCTGATCGATATATATACAAATCATATTGCAGTATAAATAATATTTAATGCCAAGACAGTTTGACAATTTGTCTTGAAACTGCTTTTCACCTGCAGACGGTGGTTCTGAATGCATGAAATAAACTATGAGAAATAATACAAAAAGTGGTCTGTTCATCAGGAGGAGTAGATGTTTTGATATACGCTATTCAATGAAGAGATGTTCATTATCATCATTGATTAAAGAATCTCTTTCATTACTATGTGTAAATATATATATATGTGTGTATTTATCTATCTATCTAATCTTTCAAAAACAATGGTGTTATATGAATCTCATCAAAGAACAATAATAGCAAAAATCAAAGGACCAGAGCCCTTTTTATAGTTAGTTTAATAATATCCTGATTGCAAAACAGACAATTTAAGTCAGTAACTTTCTTATTAAACTTACTTTGAGAGATTCAAAGTGCAGCAAATCATAAACCAATCTTCATTTTGTTTAAATTATTCAAAAGGAAATGAGACCTACTAGAGTGCTCCTGTCTTCTAAGTCTGCCATAAAGGCAATGAAAAAGCACTGTTTAGTTCAAAATGGCATTGAAACTGATTTACACTATCAAATAAAGTGTGCTTCACATTTATTGTTGCTTAGATATTAATGTATATCATGAACACACCTCAGTTTGTATCTGCATGGATACATTCCAGCCAAAGAGGCATTTCTGTAAAGCTGTTAGGAAAACATACCTGTTACCACATAAAAATACATGCAACACTGAATGCTTTACTTTAATGAATTTATTATGCTATGCCTATCCAAGGCTGTGAGGCAGAGCACAGTGATTTATAACTCTCAGAGCTGTAGCCCTGATAGGATGATGAAGGACCGTTTCTCCTCATTATGCCAGCAGAGCTTCTTTTCATCTCTTCTCTTATTCTCTGTTCATTGTTTGCCCTTGGCATCATCAGTCACCAGGCAGTACAGTTTACAAACATTGCTTTGGCTGGCAGAAAATAAATTATTCAGCCAATGACGTGAAATCTATCAAACTCCTACTAAGCTGCATCTTGAAACCCCTATTCAAGCTGATCGATAGTTTAGGTAACGTTTGTCTTTTAAGAGAGAGATTCTTCCCTTCTCACTTGTTACATTTCCTTTAATCTTTCAGCAGGCAAAGGCTGACCAACTTCCAAGAGCTGTAGAGACTAAATCATTTTTCTCTGAACATTTTTTGCTTTTGTTGCAAACCCCACATAGGCAACTTTATAGAAGTATAGTTGAGCAGTATTTGTCATCATGGGCAACCAAATATGAATAACAACCAACATGGAAAAAGTAGCTGAAATTCATTGTTGGAAAGAAAACATATAAACCAGAAAGGTGACAGGGGCAGGACTAAAACCAGAAACAAACGATCCATCATGTTTGTCTGCTTGGTAATATCCACATAAAATCATTTAAATTTTAAAGCCCTGTTTGTCTGAGTGGCTTGGTATTATCCACAAGCAAATCAGTTGGCTACAAATGACTGAAGCTGCTGAATGGGGAATTAGGTACTTGTATATTTTATCTAAAAAATTAAATAAATCTGGATTATAAATCTGAGCAAAAGCAGACACACTGGTATGGCTTTCCTTAAATAACCTGGCTATCTGACAGAGCTATCTTGACCATAATGTGACTATACACACACTAGAAGGGAGGAGTAAAGAAGAGGATTTGCAGACTATAAAGAGAGGTGGACTCTTTCAGTGCCACACATATGTGGATTTCAAACTGTTGGGACAAAGTCTTGAAAAATATCCAGTAACTATCATTATTGCCAAATATGGAATCACAGACTAAGAGTAACATAAAATTGTTTACTCTGCTATTCCACTACCTCTGTATCTTTATATGTGTTTGAATAATTTGAAGTAGCCATCATAAGATGATGAACCTGAAGTTACTGCTAGGTTTAACTCACCCACCAGTTAGGGCTGTTGAGAAGTTTCAGGCTTGCTGTTGATCCAGAAGAGATAGGGTACAGCCAACTCTACTCCAACTACATCAGCTCATCAGCTTTTCTGAAATGCATTAGCAATCAACAGTTTTAATCTGATCTTTCTGGTACAACAAACATTTGCAGAAGGAAAGACTTCACAGAAAATCTGACCCTCAGAACTGCAAAATTATAGATGAAAAATAAGTTTGCTGTAGAAAAACTTGGGAGTCCTGTAGTCTTTTTAAAGTAGCAAAGTAGGGAAGTGTGTTTTAGTCTTGATAAGTTTGATTAAGTGCCATATAATATCTCTCTTGTTCCTTTTTGTTTTAGTCATTGGGCTGTCAGAGCTCTAACAGATCTGGCTATCAAACTGTCTAAAGTATTTGTTTTAATGAATGATTTTGTGCTTTGGCAGCCTCTTCAGGCAGAGAAGTTGGTGGATTTTTGAATTACTGTTTGGATACATATGAAATTGGCTGCTGATGTCCATTCAATTTGCTTTTTACCTCTCTGTGAGCACAGCAATTTTTACTGAGATTTTTTTAATAATTTTTGAGGATATTATACAACTACGTTTTTGTTCTCTATATACTTCTGATCCTCTCCAAGATCAGCAAATCTGAAGATGACTTTCTTTCTGGAAATGGCACTGAGTCCAGGTTTCAGCCAAAACAGTGTTGACACTGAGTTCACCCCATTCATTCTGTTACATATCAGAGAAAGCTCCTAAAATCAAATTACACCGCAACTATTAAATTAGATGTAAATCTGCAGATTTGCATAATTTGTTGTCTGCAGTTTGTGAAAGCAAATGGCCAAAGTTTACAAAGAACTGATATTAATTTTTAATAAGAAAAAATCCACCAGCTAGAAATAATTCTAGCATTTGCTGTCAGTGGATACTTAATATTGAAATTTCCAAAATCTTTAAAACAGTTCTATGCACAATTAAGTTTGAATGACTCTTTCTTTATTTTAAATTGTGTGTTCTTTTTATAACAATATTTTAAAAGGGCTTTTCCCCCCCTTTGAGTACATGTCCCTCTTAACTGCTCATTTTCAACCTATAGGTTTGCAAAGAATATAATGGCCAGTCTCTTCGCGAACGAAGAACCGGGGAAGGTCTTTCCACCTTCCAGCCTGCGCATTGGATTTTTTAGGTGAGACACAGTGTGCTTGGAACTGAGCCCACCCTTTAATCCTGAGGTTCATCTGCCGGGGCCAAGCGAGCTTGGACAGTGGCAGCGAGGTCCTCAGGACGTAGATGGATTGCCTTACAGGGCTAGCGAGCTCCATCTGCCCGGGGAGTGTCCTAATCGGGAATCGAACCCAGATCTCAGCGTTGACAACGCTGTGGTTTAGCCACTGCACCACCAGGGACACTCACCTCTATGAACTTCTGATATGTACAGTATGCTGTACATACCAGAAGTTATGCTGGAGAGTTTACTTTATTTGTCTTAGATTATTTGGCTTGGATATTTTTCACAGACAGCTCTAACTCTAAGGACATTACTTATTTTTTCAGGGCTTTTCCTGTTTTCTTTTTTGATAGTAGGCAGAGGTGGCGGTCCTGAAGAAGACACAGAGGCACACAGCCATCAGATAGGTGTCCCTGAACACTCTTTTGACTGTTTATCACGGGACACCTTGCTGTGGCCAGCATTCATTGTGACTTTTGGTGGAGCAGCTGTTGTGTTGTTGGCTTCCATTGAATTGAAGGTAGAGTCAGAGCCAACATCTTACTTTTGAAGGGTGATTTTTTGTAGGTTCCTTTGTCAAATTAATGAGCTTCTGTGCTAAGGGACCTCTTAAAAGTAATCCATATTTCACTGGACACACTTATGACCTCATTTAGTTCTTGTAGAGGTATGAAGGAAGACCTTTTTTCTCTTTATATGGGTAAAGATCAGGTGGGGAAAAAAGATTAACTTTAGGATCTGAGTTACTAAATTCTAATTCTCAGAAGCATACTAAGTCCTTTACAAATAAATATCTGCAGTCTCACTTCTCCAAGTTTTTATCCTGCTTGAGATATAAGAAAGATATTTAAATCTAAAGAGATTGTAACATCATGATGTTGAATTGCCATGTTTCAGTCATATCCTTCCCAGTGAATATTAAATGCCACTCTTAATTTAAACATGGAAGTCTAATTTGGCAGCAGTCTACATGGTGGTAGTGGTTGTAGAGGTTGCAAAATCATCTGTAATTTTTCAGGGGACCACATTTTAGTCTGCTGTGGGCATGGAAACAGCTGAAACTTCTTTGTATTCTGTATAAGATAGTATTTCTTGCCTTACTGTTCATAATCTGTTTTTCATGCAACATATATCTGTATCTGCAGTGAAAAATCTATATTAAAACTTCAAATATAACTTTCTGGCTAAAGTTACATAAAATATCCTTCCCCACTCTTACTTCTAACACTTACTAAATGCATAAATTTTAGCAATATTGAAAATATTACATGTAATAGGATGTAACTACTGTTAATAAGCATACAGAGCTTCAGAAAGGAATCCTAGACCACTAGAAAAGCCTCCAGTCACCTCAGTGAGTTCACTTGCAATATGAGAATGGGTAAGAAACTTTTAATTAATTTCAGACACTAGGCAGAACTGCCCAAGGAAGTAGTAACTGTGTATGTAGAATCATATGTATAGCTGTTTTCCTCTAATGATACTATTTCTAAATAATATGGTTAATAATTTACCACCAAATATACACTTTTTGTCCATCTTATGCCAGAAATCCTCTTTTAAACTTGGATTTAGAGTTTCCTGAGTACATCTACATGTACAGCATCAGGGTGTGGAGCTTTTTTTACCTACTGCACCTTTTAACAGATTTCTAATATTAATTTTTCTAATAATGATTAATTTCTATTCACCACTAGAATCACTGTTAGAATCAGGGACTCCTTGCATGTGTTGAACCTTCCAACATGACATTAGAAACAGTAGTTTCGAATCCACTCAAGCTTTGGAAGTTTCTCCCTTTTTTATTTCTTTCTCATATGAAAGAGGTACCTCTGAAAGACTTATGCTTTCGAGAAAATTAGTATTCTTCACATCTTCCTATCACTTTCTGAAAACCATTCAGCTCTTCCTCTTAGGAAGCCACTGTAGACTATTTATTATAGCTGATTATTAAATAAAATATTCAACAACATGAAAGGGCCATCATTGTGCTTTTATGATGATTGTGTCTCTTTATGAGCATCTCCATATGGTCTATTGTATTTCTGGCTAGGTTAGGCTGTGCTGAAATGCCTTCTGTGTTTTTCATTTGCCTACTTGAGTCGAGGTGCTTTTATTCTACTTCTAGTCTTCTATCACCAGTCTGCTTTCATGCCATGATGAAGGACAGCAATAAATCCAAGTTCATAACCATAATATGTATATCAAGTAACAGGTAGACAACCAAAAGGTATAGAAAAGGCCAGGTGAAGAGAGGTGAAAGCTCCTTAGCGTTAGCCTGCCCATCAGCAAACTCTCAGTCTGCTCTTATCTCACTTGTCCCTGAATGTGATATCCTGTTTGAGAGATACAGTTGTAAAATTAGTTGAGTTTCTATTTTTTAAATCAACATAGATAAAAAATTAGAAGACTGTGAAAGAAAACCTGTAAAGTTCCTTCACAAAAAAAAAAAAAAAAAAAAAAAAGGTGCTTTATCTATTTATCAGAATAAGCCCTTCTATTCCAGCTTTTTTAGCAAAGGTGTATTTTTATGTGTGAGAAGATAAATATTTCAATATAAATAATATCAACAGTTTTCTTTGGCTCTGCTTTAATCTCTTCCCTTTAAGGGTTTGAACATTCAGCAAGTATTTTTTTGTTTTTTGTTAGACCTCATTTCCGAAGTCAATAGGAAACATTTCGTAAAAACACATTTCGTGTTGTAAATTTTATATTATTTACATACTATATTATGTTGGGAAAAAAGATAATTTAATGGCAATAATAATTCATATCATAAATATCATATGGGCCATTCATTTAAGGGTTGGACTTGATGATCTTTATGGATCCCTTCAAACTTAGAATACTCCGTGACACAGCCCAAAACTGAACTCATCTCTGTAATTAAAGTAAAATAAAAAATCAAAATAAAGGCAGTTTCAAATATAACTGATACACCTCAGGATGTATCTTTTCACTATCTTTCCCAAGCAAGGAAATTAATAGGATGTCATCATTCCAGTGATATTTGCCTGTCTTTCACCTGAGTGCTTGGCCATTTCCTTGCTAACTGTTGTCATATCCCTGTGGCAGCTGGGGTCACACAGATGGAGAACAGCCCTACCAGACCTGTGCGGACTGTTAACACAAAGTAGGCTTTTTCTGTGGAAAAACTGACACTCGCTCTGTAGTGAATTTTCTTTACCCTTCACTTTTAAATTGAGCTGTCAGCAGGCACTATACTTAACAAGTCTGCTTTATATGCTATTCATTAGATGTCTGCTAATAAGTGACTGACAAGGCAAATCTGAAAGATTTCATCAGTAATCTGTCAAAATGCAGCATGATTAACTCTCAAAACTTAGAAGTTACTGTCATGAGGGTTGTCAGTTTGAGTTCATTTGTTTGCTTCACTTGGTTTGGCTGGCAAAACCTATCTTTGTTTAAAATCATGCCCCTGGGACTATCTGCCTGGTTCGTTTTGTCTTCAGAATGGCTTTCTACTCAGTGCTGGAATCATGCACTTCACACTGAATTGGTATTGGAGAAGATAGACAAGTCTTCTGGAAAAGCCACTGTTTTCCCACTTTATTATGGTACCCTCTCCTAGTCTGCACAAGTAGTGCAGTGTATGATTTATCCTTTAGTTTATACCACACACACAGATCCATTTCAGAAGCTAGAGAAGGCTTAGGTAATGACACGAGATTGGCTTCTGGTTTCCAAGCTTATTGGAATCCTAAGATTTTTACACTGATTCAAGTAGCTTTGAATCAAGTCTTTGACCGTGGTGTTTTGTGAATGTGGTTTTTTCAGTTTAAGATGTTCTGATCTATGAGGTAGAAATTGTGATAATTGATATGCACTACAGAGAGATCCAAAACTTATGCTGTGACATCTCCTTTTTCAAAGAGTGTTTAAATGAACTGTTCTGGACAGAGCCACATGTAAAGTCCAAGCAGAAGCCAGAGAGCAAACCAACAGTTGGGCAGTAGGGTTGATTTTGATTCTAGTAGGCAAGATCATTCCCTAATTTTCCTTTACTATGGGAGTATCTGTTAACCATATAGCCATATCTACCATAGCATCGGTGTATTGATACCCTGTATTGCCAAAGTATGGATATAGCTTGTACAATCAATGCTGTACTTAATCTGCTCTTGGATGGAACAAGGAGGCCAAAATGGAATTAAATACTGATGCACTTCCAATTCTGCCTTTGGCTGACAAAAATACACCAGTGGGAGACTAAGTCCAAAGTATTAAGTGACCAGCAAGAGCACTTAAAATCCTTTTAAACCAATTAAGACACAATAATCTTGTTTGTTAGGCTTAGTGGATTCTGTTCCATAGTATGTACTGATTCTTCTGGCAGAGATTCTGCGGGTGGAAGAAAAAAGAGAAGGTCCTATATGTGTTTCAGTAGCTATAGGTGTAGCTGATTATGTCACATCGACTTAGATTTTTCAACACATACTTTCCCTAAGGTGTTTAGATCTGTGGAGAGAATATGCAGATTTCCAGATTTCTGTTAAATTGCTGCTATATAGAACTAGCTTCTGAAGCTATTATTTATTCTATTAAAAGTTTGTTTATTTCTGAAAGAGCTTTACAAGAAGTTTTGGTGACAGTTGGAATTTATGGATATGTTCTAGCACCATTGTTTGATCATAGTTCCTCTTGTAAGATGTCTGGCCTGGATTAAGCCTACCTGGCTGCAAGTAGTTCTGCATTTATTTGGGATTCCTTCTGTAATCATTTAACTCCTGGGCTATCACATGGAATTACTTATCTTTCCCTAACAGCTTAGAAGGAATTAAAGATGACAAAGCTCCTAATTTAGCCCCTGAAGATAGGAGACTGAAAAGCAAGTTGAGCCCACGTGAGGACAGCTTGGAATATGGTGGTAGGAAGACAGATTTGTAATTTCAGAGAGGGTGCATTTCACTCTCATTTAGTCCAGAAAGGATTTGGCTCAGTTGAAAGTGCTATTGTATAAGAATTGTTCACATGGAAACTTACTAGGAAATACAAAATAATTCCTTTTTTTTTCCCCAGAAAGTCTGCAGCGTTAGGAAGGAGGCAACTTAGAGGTCAAATGTCAAACAATGTAGCCTTGTCTTTCTCAGGATTTTGATGTAACACAAGTGACATATTTAATGAGTTAAATTGCTGTGTTACGCCAAAATTATGCAGAAGCTTAATTTATTTTTCAGGTGATATAGATAAATATTTGCCTTTTATTTTCAGGTTTCCAAGTGAATTGGTTGAGCACATTGGCTCTGGTTCAACAAAGGGTTGATTGTTCTGGGCTTTTTTTAAACTTTGTAGAATCATAGAATGGTTTGGATCAGAAGGGACCATAAAGACCATCTAGCTCCAGCCCTACTGTCATGGACATCCACTAGATCAGACTCCTCAGAGTCTAGCCTTGAACACTTCCTGGGAGGGAGGCATCCGCAACTTCTCTGGCCAACCTTTTCCAGTGCCTCACCACCCTCATAGTAAAGAATCTATTCCTAATGTCTAATCTAAATCTACTCTCTTTCAGTCTGAAGCCATTCTTCGTTGTCCTGTCACTACATGTCCTTGTAAAAAATTTCTCTTCATGTTTCTTGTAGGATCCCTGAAAATTTGCTGAGGGTGCACTTGATCCCTTTGTCTTATGTCGGAAAAGATAACATTAAATAACACTGGTCCCAGTACAGACCTCTGAGGTACATCACTCGTCACTGATGTCCATTGGAACTCTGAGCTGTTGATCACTAACCTCTGGATGTGGCCACCCAACCACTTCCTTATCCATCTAACAGTCCACCCATCAAATCCATCTCTCCAATTTAAAGAGAAAGAAATTGTGGGGGCTTTACAGAAAGTCTTTACAGAAGTCCAGAAAAATAATGTCTGTAGCCCTTTCCATGTCCATTGGCATAGTTACTCCGTCATAGAAGGGCACTAGGTTGGTTAGGCAGGACTTGCCCTTGGTGAAGCCGTGCTGGCTGTCCCAAATCACCCCCATGTATTCCATTTGCCTTAGCGGAATCTGTTCCATGATCTCCCAGGAGGAGCAGTTACCAGGGTCCTCCTTTCTATCCTTTCTAAAGAGAGTAAAGTGTCTCCCTTTTTCCAGTCACCTGGGACTTCACCAGACTGCTATGACTTTTCAAATATCATGGGATGTGGCTTGGCAACTGCATTAGCCAGTTCCTTCAGGACCCCGGGATGCATCTCATTGGGTCCCATAGACTTAACCACATTCTGGTCATGAACCTAATTTTTACTTACAGTGGGAAGCACTTTGCTTTCCCAGTCCCCATCCTGCTATCCATCCACTCAAGAAGTATGGGAAGGGACAATACCACTGAAGACTCAGGCAAAGAATTGTTGAGTACCTCAACCTTCTCCTCATCTATTGCTACCAGTTTAACAATGTTGTTTTATTAGGGTGGGGTACACTTTCTTTGACCTTCCTTTTCTGATTGACATACCTATAGAAGCTGTTCCTGTTATTCTTTGTGACCCTTACCAGGTTCAGTTCCAGCTTCACCTTGGTCTTCCTCACATCACACATCCCTACACAACCAAATTTCTCCTCTATACTCTTTCAGGTTTCCTGTCCTCGTTTCCATTGCTTGCACGTTTACTTCTTTCCCTTTAGTTTGACCAGCAGTTCCCTATGCAGCCATGCCAGTTTCTTACCTTCCTTGCCTGATTTCTTGCTCCTGAGGATTGCTAGTTCTTGCACTGTATGGAAGACTTCCATAAAGATCTGCCAGCTCTGTTCCACTCCCCTGTCCCTGAGGACAGTCTCCCAGGGGATCCTACTGACTATCTCCTTGAAGAGCTGCAAGTTTGCTTTACTAAAGTTCGGGGCCTGACTTTACTCCTTACCTGACCCATATCCCTCAGGACTGCAAACTCCACCAATGCACAATTCCTCAGTGCAGGCTGCCTCCAGTCTTGATGTCCCCAGTTAGCTCAATTACATTATGACTATCCGACCAGGTATCACATCCCCTCTGGTAGAGTTGTTTATTACCTGGCTCAAGAAGTTCTCCTCTGGGCCTTCTGAAAGTCTTCTGCATTGTCTGTCTCCTGCAGGTCTCTGTGCTATCTTCCCAGTAGATGTTGGGGTTGTTGAAGTCCTCCAGCAGGAGAAGCATAACTCTAATTACCTTGCTTGAGGTTTGACCTTAGTTTGTGTTTCTCTTCTCAGTAATGGTGCCTAATAAGTCCTTCTAAATATAGATGAACAAGTTCAAATACCACACATCATCAGTGAACAGAGAAACATAAAATCATCCTTGCTTCCTCTAAGCAAATCTGGATGTTAAATCAGCCAGACCCCCAACTGCTTTGCATTTGTAACTTAAGAAATAGAAATGTGATACATGCTGAGAAGCTCTGACTGCAGGAAGCTGTTAAAATAATGAGCAGTTTATTTTGAGGGATAATAAGAGTTTAAGTCTGTCTGCAATAAGGAAAAGCAAAAGTAATACAATTAAAGTATATGAAATTACATTGGTGTGAAAACAGTGTGAAGGAGGTCAGAAAGAAAGGGTTCTAAATATATTTTCTAGTTCAACTGTATTGATAAACAAAATAAAAAAGTCCAGGTAATATAAAAAGGTTTTATATTCATATAAATTAGGGAGACAGAATTATTCTACAGTGTTTCTTCTGTTCGTGTACCTCAGCTTTATTGCATATATCTGAGATTTGGTTCTTTAACCCCTGTTCACCCTGAAATGGTCATCTTATCCAAATGATCCCATTAAAGCCTGTAGGTTCACTGTGGTGGATAATGTCTGAAGGTCTCAGCCTTCAAATGATATAAGTTGGTTTTGAAAAAGGTCCATATTAGTTTAAAATACAGTTATAGTTTTCTGATTTAAAACAAACTCTCTTCTTTTCCTAGTTACAATAGATTTATGCAAAAATTGTAATATAAATGCTTCTACTTTAAAGTGCATTTAAATGCTGTTATAGAAGTCTTGAACATCAAAACTCCCACAAAGTATGTTTTTTATACCTTTGTCGGGGTTATGGAAAAATTCTAGAAAGTAATTTTGTCATCATAGTATTTTCTGGATAGCAGCAAATGAAAATGCTGGATCAAAGCATTCTACTTCTCTCTAGAAGAAGACTTAAAGTCAGAAAAATATAATATAAAAGCTCAAGCATTCTTTTTAGGTTTCATCAGGTCACAATGGTGGTAACTTCTGCTTCACTGTGTAATGCACTGTCATGTCATCTCAGATAGAATAGGAAAGGATTTGGCATGGTGTCACCTGAGATCATTATGACCAGAACTTAACTCTCTCTAGCTTAGGAAAAAAAAGAAAAGTTGTAGGAGACATTGAGGAGAAAAACTTCAGGTTTTGGTATTTCTCATTTGTAAATACGTACAAGAGCATTTCAAAATATGTTATTATTAAATTAAGCCAGTATGTGCCACAGTGTTAAGTTCCACCCTTCATTAGGAACCATTATACTTTTTTAGGGAAAAAAGTTTGACTAAACCAGAAAAGATTTTGTTCTAATCACTGGAATATGTTGCCTAGAGGCAAGACACTGTGTATCTCTTTCCCTACATTCTTGTAAGTAATTCAAATTGGAACTTTATTCTTGTTTCTCATGATTTTGAGATATTGTTTGTTCTTTTAGGTAGTTCTGAAATGAGTATTCTAGTATAAGACTGTCATGCTGGTTTTGTTCTCATGTTCCCACCCTCCCCAAATCTTCTCCAACCTAACAATGCGATCATTCTTCTTGTATTCTAGCCTGACATGGAAAGCAACAAAAATCTTACGTATCTGCATTTACATTATTATCATGCTGATTTCATATAATAATTTTGCTTGAATGCTTTTGAACATGTATTTTTAAAGGGCCACATGTAGACGTGCAGAAGTCATCTTGTGATTTAATGTAATTAATGTAAAGTAATGTAAAGTATAAATAGAATATAAAGGTAAAGTAATTGTAATATACATAGAAATCTAGCCCCAAACATCCAGTTTGGAATGGCCTTCATGTCTCTTCCTTACAAGAAACCCTTTAATTTGTATGATTTCTGAAACTACTATGTTATATGAACATAGTAGTTACATTTATATATCTTAGTTGTAATTTAAAATTTTGGTATTGATTGCAGCTAATAAAAACTGTATCTTTTTTATTGTGCTAAGCACTCTATATTGTATTCAAGTCACATTATGTAAAGTCCTACATGTCAGGTAATAAGAATTCAAAAACAAAACCTGGTTTTTGTCTAGGCAGCTCATTTCAAGCTAATTGCAAATGAAATAACTTGGCTCAAGCAATCCCTTCTGTTGTTGTGGGTCATTCTGAACAAATCAAACTAAACTTGAAAATCATCTGTTCACAGGATGAAAAAGAACTGGAAGGTTTTCAGGTTAATTTGACATTGTTCTGGCTTTTTTACAAACTTCTGGTTGCTCGTGGAGAAAAGGTAAAAGCCCACTGCTAGAGGAAATGAGAGTTGGGGTTTTGTTGTTTATTTTGGTGGTGTTTTTTTTTTTTTTAAACTTACATATTTATACTAATACCAAAGAAATAACTTCTGGAAAACCAGCTAATCCCAGAGTTTTGGGGAGAAAGTGACAATAAATCATTTTTTGCTGCACAGATGGTTCATGACAAACACAGCAGGAGCAACAGCAAAGCATTAATTTGTTCAGTTCAAGAGATCTGCTAGTCTGCTGATAGTGTCACCAGAAATATTTACAGCTGAACAGGTAGAAGCAGAGATGTTCACATTCATCTGTTTTTTCTGTCTTAGCAAAACTTGCTCTCTGAGTTCTGTGTCATTGCAGCCCTAATTCATAAATATGTTTAAATTTTAAACATGCTTCTGAATTAATTTGTAATAAAATTCTACTACTTCATGAATGAAAAATGTTCTGTGTAGTGAAATCAAAGGCAATCTGAGTGCCACACAAATTCATGGACAGCCTAATAGATAAATGCAAGATGATTACTGTGCGTGGATTTGTTCTTAATATAACTCGGTTATCAGATAGAGTTTAAATTACATAAATTCTTTTTATGTTTTATTTCATCTAATATTTGACATTTATCAGGTATGCCTGCAATGCTTTATAGGATAACCATTTCCAAAATATCAACTTATTAAAAAATTAATGAAATGTGTATTCTTGATCCTCAGATTTTAGGGACTGCATTTAGTCATTACTGTCATGAAATACATTGATTCTTGGTGTTGCAGATATATATGTGGAATAAATAATCTACTGGGACCCAATCCACGTCCCACAAACGGATGATTGACGTCACTGAGAATATGCTGCCATTTGCAGCTCTGGGTTTCCACACCATTAAAAGCCTGATTTTCCAGCTTTCATTTTCAGAAACATTAAAAAAACCGAAACATAAACACAAATATCAGAATCCTTCAGTGGATAATCTAAATGAAAAACATGGTTGAAAGCCCAAGCATTGCTAAGGTTAGTATTATGGTGCACTGTGCTATTTATTTTATTACTTTCCAGGAAACATCATCTTTATTTAAGAACTTATTTAACATATAGCTGTGGTTTTGTATTTATGAATTTATATATATGTAATAAATGCTAACATACTACTATCTAAGTATATGGGCAGGGCATGAAATTCATATGGTAAAATTAGATATGTAGAAGTGTTTTTCCCTCTAGATACTTGAAAAATTGCTTCTAGGCAGAGGTAATGGATCCTTCAGCTATGAGGCTACCAAAAAAAAAAAAAAAAAAAAAGCAGGTGTTTTCATGTGTCCTCCCCTGCCCTCTGAGTTTGCTACTAGCTGACTCCAGATTGTTGCCATTAATCCACCCTCTGAACCTGGATCTATCAAACACCATTATGGGTTCTGTTTGAAGGAAAAGGAAGTTCAGCCTGTAGACCATTATAATTTTTTTAAAACTCTGATTTAATTCCTGAATTCATTCTTGATCCATGCCTGGACAGATAGATGCAAATTAAAACTGGGGAGAATTTAGCTCTCTGTTTGCCTTTTTTTTTTTTTAAATAATGTCTTTAATTGATAAAATGTTACTTGTCATTTTTAGTAAGGCTGTAGGATTAGTGATTGGGTATATCGAGAGTATATGTAGAACACTGGGACTTCAGTAAATTACTTTATATTGTCTCACAGCAACTGATTTGACAAAATAGCAACTAATCAAAATTGGTTTGTACTGTAACACCAGCACACAAGCTCCAAACTGGCTACCAGACAAAGCCTACTGATGAATGGATGCATTATGAATTGCAGAGAGAAGCCAAATAGCTATTTTTGTGCGGGCTGCATTTAGTCATGCCAGGGCTGGATGGGGTTCATTGTTTCTTCAATTTTTTAAGATAACAAAAACAAAATAAGCATAATAAATCTTGGTTCTTTCTGATGAAAATTTTCTGAATCATAAGGGCAATTTCACAGTTGGGCTGGGTTTGACAGTCTTAATAGAACAAGAGGAAGGAAAAATGAACTGCTTCCTCAGAGTCCGTCTTGCCAAGGTTAGAGCTACGGACGAGGCCTACTGACTCGGCAGTGATGAGGATTGCAGTTTTATTGCTGTTGAGAGCAGCTTGTCTCAGAGACATCAGACTGGCTTGCAGTAATTTTGTTCCATGGACATTTCTTTATAGCTGTTTCCTCTCTGTTTCATGAGGTTACACTGGGAGGGGAAGGATTAAAGCATCTGAGCTTAGCTATCTGCCTCCAAGTATCTTTGTAAGAGATGGAGATCTAGGCAAGGGCAACAGCTCACTTCACCCTGAAATAAATACTGGGTTTTTTTTCACTAGTGATGTGCTGAGTGATGTGATCTTCATTGTAACTGGAGTTTTGACACTGCACACATCATCATCTGTGTTTGTCATCCTCAGTGAAATGAACCCCAACCGCTTTTTCTTAGGTGCTGCTGTGAACAAAACAAAAAAAAAAATTCTTGGCAGAAACATTTCAGTCTGACAAATGTGAACCATTCCTAGACTGGGACTTGACTGTACTTCTCTGAAGCAAAGCTTATAGAGCCATATTCACTGCTTAAGTTATTAAAGTGCAGGCCTCAATATTGATAGCATTGCAGACAATAATTCAGAGCTTTGTGACTCCCTGGTCTGAAGCTGAGAGCCTCTCATTTCTATCCTTTGCTTGTCTCTTATGGTAGCTGAAATACCATGTATCCAAATACATCACTGAAACATTTGTGAGTTAGAAATAATCATAGAGTCATCTGTAGCTCACTGTTGCTAATGGCTAGAGACATCCTATTCCCCAAAACAGGGCCAAAAGAGAACTAGGATTTGGACAGCAATTTCAAGTCTGACGTATGGTCAGAATAATCCTACTACTATAAATGACAAATGCGATTTACAGGATTAGACTGCTTTCTACTCTCTGCCAGCAAGAATGGCAACATCACATGTTGCAGAGTTCTTTTGCATAAATAACACTGATCAGCCACCAAAACTAAACATTGGCTGCTCTTAAGTGTAGGGAAACCATTAAATCCTCTCATCACATATTGAACCAGGTGTAAAATAAGATGCATTTTATTGCTCCCCTTGTCTCCTTTTCAATTTACTACAGGTTAAGAAATCTTGAAAAGTATCTGTCAAAACTTTTGAAACCAATTAGTGTTATTTCTGTCAATAAAGGAAAAACTTTGCCATTTCAAATTAGAAGAAATCTGATCAGAAAATAGATTTCTTCACTGAATTCTGAAGAAACTAGTAGAACGTGCCAAAAGTCTTTCAGCTCTGGTCCCATCTCAGGCTTCTAGTTCCCAAGTAGTAGGCATCAAGTTTGAACAAGACATTAAACCCATCAATCAGAGTTCAGCCTCAGGCACAGAACAAAGATTACTTTAGCTGTATAAAACTGTGACCTATTTGCAAGATGCTGGACAAAGTAAGAACTTGCTCATAGGATTGGTGGCTGTGCTGCTTTTAACACAGTGAATTACAAATTATTTCCATCTTGCCTTTGTTATAAACTTTTGCTCTATTATTTTTGTTTTATATAGAATCTGAAGACAGACATTACAATCATTCTGTAAAAATGTAACATATATGCAATATAAAGTGTATGCAACAGTTTTGGTAGGATATATGTAGTCCTTGATGGAACAGAACAGCTCTAGGGGAAGCATTTGTGAAATGCTTAATAAACATCATGCTCTACAGGGTAACATCACTTCTATTTTTAAAAAGGGAAGAAAGGAACATCAGTGAACCTCACCTCTGTGCCTGGGAAGAGCAGATCCTCCTAGAAGATATACTAAGCCACATAAAAGACAAGGAGATGATCCGAGGCAGCTAGCATAGCTTTACTGATGGCCTTCTATGATGGAACAGTTGGCAAGGGAAGATAGACAGACTACCTAGATTTCCGTAAGAAGGCCTTTGTTATGGTCCCACATGGCATCCTTATCTCCAACTTGGAGGAACATGGATTTGATAGATGTAATATTCAGTGGATGAGGAATTGGCTGGTGTACACAACCTCCCCACTGACAAGATGCTGTTGTTCTGAAACTGCAGTTTCAGAATTTCTGAGGAAAATCACAAGTACCTATGATCCTTAGGCTAATGATAAACAGTAAATCAAACTTTTGAAGTCTCTATTGCATCCTGAACAATTTTTGTGATAAAAATTATGTATTATACATCTGTTTTTTTCCTGTGAAAGATGCAAACACATATCAATAACTGTTTAACCTTTCCTTATTTAAGGAAGATACTGGACAGAAAAATAAAAAATGGGAAGGTATAGATACAGCCTTATTGAATGTGTTCTATCAATGGCTTACATTCAGATGCTTCAAATAAAACTTCAGTATAATTGTAGGAAAAAAGAAAACCCTGTGTAGTAATTGTATGAAACCAAACATCCATTTCTGAAGGTCAATAGTATAATAAACAGCAAAATGTTCCTAGAATTAGTCTGTGTGTGATACCATTAGTCCTTTAGGGAGAAGAAAATAAAGCAAATTTTCTCTGAAAACAAATTAGATGTATCTGAGGCTTTGCTACCATGGAATTAGGTAGTATTGCTTTGCAACCTTTTATCAATGTAGGTGTGAGAGACTTTTGGAAGTTAAAAAAAAAAAAAACAAACAAAAAACAAAACTAAACCCCAAAAGGCTGAGAAATCATATTTACTTGATTCCAATTAGGACAGCAAGTGAAACAGAACTGCACAGCTATCAAAAATAAAACCCAGCATGTAATGCTAAGTCACCTTACTTAAAGTAAACCTCTAAACAAGTCATTCTACAAGTAATCACTGAGATAGACTTATATCAGACAAATCTCTCAGGTATTAATTATACCAAATTATTAGAAGTTCAAATTTTTCTTTTACATATGGTGTTGAGCAACTTTGGCATATAGAATTAAACAATTTTTAAATCAGTTTTGCATAAATGGGTAGCAGTAATTACATTTTGTAGCTGCTGTGTGTGTCTTAACTGTGCTGACTTGAGTAGTCTGAAGTAAAAAGTAGGTATTAGAGTAGTTAGAAAGGGGCCATTTTGGAAAAGGTTAGATTTTTCAAATCTTGGAAATTTTAAAATTAAAATGTCACTTGGAAAGCTCCAGGGTGAGATTTTCTTTAAGCCTAGCAAGATTAGGAGTTTGTATCATAATTTAGGTTTAATGTTTCAATTCTACCCTCTTAGACCTTCTTCAGGTGTAGGTTTCAGCTTTGAAATATTCCTGAATAATACCAGGAGTCATTTTTATTTGTCAGAGATGCATTGAAAAGCCTGCATATAGGTATGAGAAAAAAAACCTTGTTCTGTGACTGTTTCCTCACTGACAAATGCTTTTGAGGGCTGTCAGTTGACCATTCCTTAATCCACTCAGTGTGGGTTGTACTTATATTTTGTAGTGATCATTATTAAATCAGCTCAGCTTTCTTATGGTAAATTACAGATTGGTCTCTGAACCATCTGTGACTGTGTATCTGAATGTGTAAGCTGGTGGGTGCTTATTTAGAAACAAGGCAGTGAACTGATGATGGTTCAGAAAGGAAGAGAAGTTTGAGAAAGAGCCTGGCTTCTAAACATCTGAAAAGAAATTATTGCTTTGTGTGGTGCATCTTGACCAGGCAGCAGTGCTGCAACATCAGCAGCCATCTTCCAAAATTTCCAGTTTTATATATTCTTCTAATTATAGTGATATATACCTCAAAGACATTTGTTTTAAAGTGAGAAATGCATTTTTCCTTAGTGAGGAATGTACAAAAGGCTCTTTAAAGTAATATAGGCATCAAATTTGGAGTTATCTATTATGAGATTTAATGTGGAATAACTTCTGACATAATGAGCTAACATTTCCTGTCTTCTAGAGAAAATTATATATAAGCAGTATAAAAGTGACTTACATCAATGACATAAAAGATTTTTGTATTTACATGTTATTCGTTAAATAAAATTAAAGGTTTATATGGCACTTGGAATTACAGGACTTGTCAAAGGTACTTTATTTCCTCAGTTTTTACTATTTAATCATGTTGGTTCATGGTTTACTTACCATTTGGATATTTCTCTTTTCTTGTTAAATTTTATTTACTCTATTGACCATACTAGTTCCATGAGATTTCTGTTTGTCGTCTGTATTTTTAACCTATAAGGAGCAAGATTTTTCAAGTTTCAAAGGCATCAGATTTGTGAAGACAGCAAGAGTATGGATTTAAATGATATCTGCAGTGGTCAGAATCCTTCTGAAACTGAAGACTCTTACTCTGAATCACAATCCACCCTGCCTAAGGTCAGCCACATTTAGCACAAAGCAAAGTAGCATATCCATCTCAGATGCATGACCTTCCTTTCCTTCAGAATTCAACGAGATGTTGCCAGATAGGTGCCTCTGGGTGCATTTGTTCAGTAAATTTAAATTCTCATTCAGTGTATCTCTCAGCAACTTTTTTTTCTGAAATAAATGCAAAAGGCTTTTTTAGCTCAGGAGAAATTTCCCCACGATTGCTAAAATTTCCTTGTTTCACAGATTCTCAGCATCATTCTGAATTCCTGCATGAATTCCTGCACTGACTGCTGGTGGCTTCATCCCATGAATCAGACTGGCTGTTTCCTGAAAAACAAATGGATTGTGCTTTCCACTATCCACTGTTTAGCCTCCTGAGCCAGAGTATTTACTGAAATTCAAACATACTTTTAACTCTCAGCTCATGTTTTATGTTTGTAACCCTCAGGTGTGCTGCCTATGGGTGGACAATATGATTTCTGCCTCCCTTACCTCTGCCATTGAGCATACAGGCTCTTCCTGATCTTCACATAAGGTGAAAAGACCTCTGTGTTCTTAAAAATCTGCCCCTGTTTTGTTTCTCAACAGATTGCAGGCAACTTGCTTCCACATTTTCAATTTATAATGATATCAAATGAACTATCTCTGAGAACAAGTCTCTGGTAACTGAAAGCAGGACACCTATTTCCATCTCCTCCAGCACTGACACTCTAAGTTGGAGGGAAACTGTATTGATTTTGTCTTTAAAATACTCAAGACAAGGAGTAGGAGATTTTTTTTTTCTCCTTTTGAAGTTCATGATGCTTTTCAGGAATCATGGTTCTCTAATTTTTTTAGGGGGAGGAAGTCTACCTCTTTTACTCACTAATTATCAATAATTTGAAATTTAAATGTGATAAGATGGGATTATGTAAATTCAGGTAACTGTTCCATGTTTAAATGAACCTCAGAATAAAAGTTTAAAATATGGAAATAGAAAACTAGAGCAGAGAGTTACAAATGTAAGGAATCTTCATAGGTTGATGCAGTGAAGTTATTAAGAAACTACTACATTAGGGAACAACTATCTGACTCCCACTAGCCAGGCTTGTACTACATTTTCACTAGGCCAAGGACAATGGAACAACATAAATCTTAACAGCTGTGTCCTGGCCAAAGCAAGTGAGAGAATCTCTCTTATATTTCTGTACAGACACCATCACATAATAGCATCTATGTCTCTGAATATGTGCTACCCAGAAGATACAGATCTTTCCAGTTCTCTTTCCCAAAATGAAAATCTAAAAAGTTCAGAGGTTATAGAAGAGGATATTTGACTGTCAGTATTGCGTTAGCACTTGATTCAATAGGGTGAATGACATTTCAACCTGATTTCACTTTGACTATCTTCTATTCCACACTCCAGCAACAAGGCGTTTTAACTTCTTCAGAACTAACTAGTCTGATACAATCCAGTCCACTGTGGTAGAGTGAGTCATAATGCTTCAAAATATGCTTAATGAAAGCAAAAATAAAAAGAATGACTATTTACTTACTGGAGGAAAAAAAAATTGTAACAATTTTAAAGGAGTCTGAAATCCTTTTTGTACTCTTTCTTCCTTTCGTGTAGATAACGTTTCATTGCTGGGGGTTTAGGAGATTTTATTTTAGTACCATCAGATTGTCCGTACTACAAAATCAGTTTTTAATTGACACTGATTGAAGAGAAGAGACCTGTCTGCTCAATCATGAGGCATGGATCAGCTCAGGATCTTTACGTACCATGTGATGTGAATAGGAAGGCATTTACTTGACAGCTCCTTTTCCAAGGGTAAATTGCTGAGAGCTGTAATGCTCTATAAAGGCACTAGAGAGTTTGGGAGTCTCTTACACACACCCCCACACACCCTCACATCCAGACACACACCCACACACACACACTCTTCATTTTCTTTTCTCTCCTGTGCTTTTGTTCCAAATTGGTCATCCTTCCTGACAGGAAAAAGGGAAAATTGGCTGTAACTTTAGTTTGCGTTAGTGGCCCCAGCATACCTAGGTTGATATCATTTGTGATCTACATTTAAAAAACTGAAGGTTCAGTATGTTGTGTGTCTGTCAAGTCAGCTTACCTTCTCTTTCTTGTGAGCTACATGATGGTGATTTTGTTAAGATTCTTGGGTCTGTGGTGTTGAGCACAAGCATTAGATATAGAAAAGATGTGTATATTTGTGCAAGTTAGAAGTGGAGATAAAAAGCAACTGTTTAGTAATTTCCTGGGAATTGTATGTTGTGCCTCAATGAAAAGCCCAATAATGTATCTTTTACATCAACCGGTAGTCTGTGTAAGGTAATATTTTGATATCCAACTTGTCCGTCTCTTCAATCCACTTATGTTTTCTCAGCCTCCACAAATACCAGAGGAGTTGACAGAGACCTTGCCCAGCCCAAATCACCCAGCTCTAGTCTCAGCAAGAGTGGGATGTGTGTCCCCTGCTGAGATCCCAAAAGCAAAAGAGCCACATCAATGAATGGTAATGAACTTGACCTCTCTGGACCCTAACACTTATAGTTGGGAGCCAGCTCTGCTATAAGGGAAGGATCTCTGCCCAATTCTTTCCTCATCACAAATATGATCTGAGGCCAATTATGAATTTTAGCCTTCATCTTCAAACGGTTCTTTTTCCCAAAAGTATAGTATTACATCCCTCTTTTCTCGGCTGGGGGTCTGAAAAGCCTTCATGAAACAAATACTACCACAGATGTTTTCTACAACCCCTAAAAAATGGAGCTCTAATATGGCATGTAGCATGTCTGCACTAACATGCCTCAAATACTACTGACACTTACCCTGCTCATCCTTTACCAGGATTGTGCCACAGTGACACAGGCAGTAAATATCTAACATTATTGAGTAAGGCCCAAAACATCAAAGGCTGTTTTTTTCTATTAGGGAGGGAAGCAAATTCTCAGCTTATGTTTTCTTTCCAAACACAGTTTATAGGAAAGAGGCATATCAGCTACTAGACTTTGCCGTATTCATCATGAAAGGCAAATAGTTGAAGCTGTGTTGTAAAGAGAGGGGTACCAAAATAATGTGTTAAGTGTAGTGTTATCAATTAGTCATAATTAGAAAAAACCACTAAGTTCATTAATGTAACACTGTTAAAGAAATCCAAATGTTTATAACCAGAATAAATCTAAATCATCTGTTTGACCCAAAAAATAATACAAGCTAATGAACCGTGTTTTCCAGCACACTTTATAGAGAGGATAAAAAAAGTGTGAGAGAGAATGAGACAACAAGCTCTGTCAGAGGACTTGTTTGTGCTGCCCTTCGAATAGCTCTTGGCATACTAATGTACAGTAATTGCTGATAAGTGAAGACTGAATAGCAAAATAAAAACTAAACACTGGATTTTAGCTCCTTGTCTAGTTTTTTAACATGAGTTTCAGTGTGTGATAGCTAATGATTATTGATCATGAATTTCAGTGAGCTTTTCTATTCTGGGTTCTAAAGCAAAAGAACACCTGGGACTGAATTACTTTGTGCCAGATAAGCTTTCTGAATTTTTTTTAAAATTTTATTTAATTTTCATTGTTTTGCTCTTACAAGCTACCCTGCTTTATATAGCTTTGATTGAGAAATATCATTTTTAGTTTTTTCTAGGGATCATGCTTCTGTCTCTGAGTATTAATAAAAAATTGCAAACCATTGCAATATCTGCACAAACTTCCCTCATTCACCATCTGAACTACCTATTAGATGATATCCAAGTGCTTGTTGATAAGGTCATCAAGTAATAAGAGAAAAGGAATACATCCAATCCTTCTTACCTTGAAAGACTGTCATTAACCTGATATTCTGTGTATGTGTTGTGTGTATATATGTGTTATATATATGTGTATATATGTGTTATATGTGTAATATATATGTGTATGTGTTCTGTATATACATCTTAGAATAATTATGAAGTGTATCTGGTGTTGAAGAAGCTCTTTTTCTCCTCTAAACTGGCCCCAAACAATAAACTCTGCCCACTGAGTTACCTGCTCCGTGATGCAGCGCTGACTGGCATTACTGCTGTAGCTGAGGAAAACAGATAGCAAATATGTCTCAGATGGACATTGCATGCTAATGGGCCTGACTCTGTCATAACATGTTGACACAATCATTTCATTTCTGATGCTAAGAAAGTGGGAATAGTATCTGTTCCTTCAAAGAAGATGCAAATAACTGGATCAAAGCATTCACCCTTGACATCTCATTTGCAGACCCTCAATCTGACCATACGACTACTTAACAAAAATAATCTCAATAAGACCACGCAAGAGAAGCATAGACCTCCAGGTGTGGACTAGGCTGGTACACTCGCAGCTCAGAACTGGAATTTCACTTTAGTCTTAGAGGTTCCGGCTGGGATGTAATTTTGGGGCAGTATTACATGCAGAGGCCCAAAGAGAACACTGGTACCAACATTCAGAACATATTGAAAAACTTTCTTGGTCTGTTTTGTCCTGACATTTAGGACATTTAGAATACTCCTGTGCACATTTGCTACACAGCAGAAGAAAAAGGATTCAGAATGAATTCATCACTATGTATTCCTGCTGTGTTGTACAAATCTTCCCGATCCTTGCTCTTTTTCACCTCTTGATTTAAAAAGGCGTCAGATCTTGTATTGCACTGACATGCACAGCCACTTAACAGTCTCAAAACTATTAGTCTACATTTACCTAGTTTTCATTAATCAGATACATCCCATCAGCACAGTTTACATTTTTTTCATACCCATAATATTCAGTAAGTAGCTTATAGCCTTATTTTTTAATGAAAACTGTGATTTCAAAGAAAGGGGTATTTTAAACTTGTGCTAGGATGATTCATGCTATTATATGTGGTTTCTGAACCTTTAGTTTTTTAAACCTTTAAATGACTTTCAATAGAAAAGAATCACTGCCCACTGCACTACTCTCTAGATTGAGGTAATATATAAAAAAACCTACCCTATGTCTCTTTGAAATGATGTGATTATCAATATTTAGTACTCCCTTTGTTTCACAAGTGTCAGAAACACTAAAGAAACTCCTTAAAATAGGAACTTTTACTTGCTTTTATGTTGTCTTATGAGTCTCTGCAAGCACAGGCATACTGATTAAAGAACTGGTGAGGCAAATGGGATGTTTCCCATTCAGCAGAGATTAGAGAACTCAAGTTTCAAATTAATCTTAAAATTATTTGTGTCATGTTTCGAGTAATAGAATATTACCTACCATTACACCTCTTCTGAAACTGCCAAGGGAACTTCGGAAGTACTCGTGTCATTGATTGCAAGCTCCATTTATTGTTGAATCAACTAATATTTGTGTTAATTATCTTGTTCTTCACCTGTAAAAAAGCAGAAATTTTTGATAAAAATGGAAAAGATTTAGGGATAACAACTCATACCAATGTAAAACTCTGTCAATATACCAGCTTTTTTCAAACAAGACAGACTTAATGCTCTTCTGCTGTTAATGTACTCGACCTCTCATTGGAAGGCCAGAAAACTTAATTGTTAATGGCTTTGAGAGAGTAGCAGAGAAAGAAAATGTCTTGAAAAGGAGCATGCTCTCCTTTTTATGGCTTCTTGTTTCTTGGGGTTTTATTTTAATTTATTAATGCTATCATGGAATTGGAAAAATAAATTTTTCAGGTCTTCCAGTCTTAAAGGCTGCTCCTAAGATTAACTCACGAACACAGAGGAAAGTTATTTAAAAGTCAAATGATTTTATGAACATAGAGCTATGATTTTATGCACTAGAGTTGAAAGCTTTAAGGAAAAATTCCTTTAGAAAATAGCTAGGCAGTTTGTAACTATACTACAGCAGGAGCAGGTGTAAGTTGGATGGTAGTAGGAAGTATTTAAAACTTCTTACTGTTACAAACACTGCTGCCTGCCATTAGACCCAATTTGCAGTCTGCAAAACAAATGATATTTCAAGAAGATGGAGTGAATGTTAGAACATATGTGCCTCCATCATGCCAACTGTGGGGAGAGTTCAACACATTGTACCTTTAGTCCTGAAGAGGAAGAGGTGCCTGCAGGGACACAGAGGAGACTGAATATCAATTGAGAAAAGTTACTTTATTACAGAAAAGTAAAATTAATGAGTTAAGAGGAAAAGGCACTGACAGTCCCTTAAGGGGTACAGATGCTTGTGGGAATGAGTCATATCACTTAAGGGAGTAGCAGTCTGGATGTACATACATTCTCTTTATCTTTGAACAAAGAAGGGATAAAATACAAAAGGGACATTATTCTGCAGAGGTAAAAAGGATATCAGAACCCAGAGGACTGTATATATTTTTTCAGAAAGGCTGGTTCAGAGGAAAAATTGCCACTATCTAGTTGTTCTTTTATTATGCTACTTTATGGAAATATAAGTGGGCAGCATAGACTGCAAATTTAGCATCATAAATACTGTGAAGATTCAGAGTTGGAGATAACCCTGTTATCTTGCTCTGTCTTCCTATGCTCATTTCAAATCTCATTAAAATGTGTCATGACTAAAGAAGAAAAAAAAAAGTCTTGTTTATACCTACGTCTGTCATTTTGAGGTTGTTTTTTTTGTTTGTTTGGTTTTTTTTCCCCTGGAGATATCCAGCCAGAATGCTAAAAAAACTTTTTGCATTTTTTTCCATGCTTCTCTTTCATTTGCCTGCTCATTTCTTATCACAGTTCTGTATCTTTAGCCCACTGAAGTTCTGGTGAGAGGGAAAGCAGGCAAACCGCGTCACTGTGGAGCTACAGCTTCCAGGCCACTCAGTGTCCAGAGCTTTAGGGAATCCCCTGCCATGTAGCAGAGTGACACACGTAGTCTCTGCTTTTGACCTAGGCTTGCCTTTCAGATTGACTCACACATGGCCTGTTCTGTAAAAACCAGTTGTTTCACCCTTGCTTGAGCCTGTTACATAATGACAATCCACATCCCATGCAGAAACTACTGGAAACCAGCTCAGGCAGACATGGGACTGCTGTAGGCCTGGCTGCAGTTGAATTGCATTTTTTGGAGATGACAGTGAAGAAAATGTCAGTCATGGATACAATATCCGATAGAGCTGTGAATGCTGCTGTATGTTGCCAGCTGACTACATTTTTTTCAGTGCCATGAGACAAAGGAGAGAGGGAAGAAAAGAATACTGCCTTCGACTTGCATATTAATGGGAAGTCGTTTTACATTTCAAATCTTCTTCAGAAAATTCCAAGGGAGTAATACTATGTTTTGCATTTGCTGATTTGTGTTTTATGCTTGAAGTTCTACAAGTGGTAGATTGCTTGCATGTTTAATCCATGCAGTACTGTGCTCATTACAAGAATATAAAGAGGAAGAGATATTATCTGGTAGAGATACATACTAATCTTTAACTCACAGAATTATTTCAAAACTGTGTTCCTTCCTAAAATGGACTTTCAGGGGTAAAAGAACTATTCTTTTCTTTCAGTAGCAGGATACTACAAAACCAGGCACAGGTTTTACTTTTTTTTTTTCTCTTCAGAATTTCTCTGGGGCTTAGTGCAATGAATTACTTCATGACTTTAGCAGCAAGTCACTGAAGCCTGTGAATTGCTTGCCTGGCTGGCTAGGTAATTTTGTTCTAATTGCTGCCTTTGTCCTTAAATAGAATATATTCACAAAGTACTGATATCTATTCTATTTTTAGTATATGAAGCCTGTGACTTACAGGCCAGGCCATCTAATTCCACAATCACTCTTCACTTCAGTAATACTTGAATACTTGGTTTGGACCTGCAAGAATTTGACTGATTTTGGAGAAAACTTCATTCTTCTACTGCTTGAGGGTATGCTATTAGAAAGTGCTCACTCAAAAACAAGGAGACACTCAATAAGGTGAGCAAATGTCACCTTAAGTCTCTTCCCCAAACTCAGAGACAAAGACAGAAGTCAACAGGGCAGGCAAGAGTGAGACACCAAAATTCTTTGCAGTGTGGAAGAGGCAGGGAAAGAACAGATGACCTCCAACTGCCCAGACCATTCTGGTCTTTACAAGTCAGAAACCATCCCAAGAAGTGCCACTCAGATACTCATTTCTATTTCTGGTCTCTACCTCACCAGTCAAAACAGCCCTATGGCACTCTGTTCACTGCCAAATGTTTCTGTCCCTTTCACTTTCAGCTGCATCTGGAAATGTTTAATGTGGCACTGCAAAATGACTGGCAAAAAAATTCAACAGCATTATTTACGATGGTACTTTGATGTTTTATTGAATGCAACCATCTGTTCAGGAATGTTTTCCAACGTTGTGGGCTAGATCTAGAATTTACTGCTGCAATATAGCTTGTCTGAGGGAGTTTCACAGCAGGAATGCCACCCAATGTATCACAGATATGTGAGACTCTGGGTAAGAGGAATATTGAGAAAGTTCCTATTTCTTCCCATAAAACAGAGTCAACTGATTTCTTGATGGTGAAGATTCAAAACAGTTTCAATTTTTTTTACTTTACAGTCTGATAGCTATGTTCTCTGTGTGCTGTAAACTTGTGATTCAGGATATTTCCTAAATTACTTCAATGGCTCACAGGACATATACTTGTGGCTGATGGGAGAATGCACTATAGACAGATTTATGGGCATTTTATAAAGATATTGGTAGCAGACAGAATATATAACAAGATGGCATTTCATTACCTTTTTCTTTTCTACTGTTAGAAGTGGGAGTTCTGTGTTGAGAAAAATAAATGTTGGCCTTTTCTTCACCCTCTGAATTGCTTGTTACTTTGAGGTGAAACAAGAGGCAGCTGCTGCTGGAAGTCAGATTTTTTTGTTCCTCCTTAGTGTTTGGAAATTTAAGGATATATTCCAGAACTGGTTTGGAATAGGAGATGATGAGTGTTTTCTCTTGAAATCAAACTATAAAAGAAGAGTGAAAAGGTACAGTGGTGCATGGGCACTGCCATTACCTGTTATTTAAACACTCAAATAGCTAAGGAAGGACCAAACTGCTTTGTAGTGTGCCTTTTCTGCAAATTGGCCCATGTAAGCATTATCAGGGATTGTGCAGGGCAAAGTAAAAGCTGTCTCACAAATCTTTCTACCAAGTTACTTTTCAGAGGATGCTGTTCATTCTTTTTTCTTTCACAGAAACTCCTTGTCCCTATACTTTTACTGTTTACCACTTACTTATATCAGAAAATGTAAATCATGGTAGGGAGATTAGAGAATGCATTCTAAGGATATGAGAAACAGATCTCTCATTATAACACCCCTGCATGAATAATTTACCTCCCTTGACTACACTGCCATCACAGCTGTCCTGAGCTTCACATTACCATGACTAGATTGTTACTTGCACCCAAGCAACTACCCTAAAGCCAGTTCAGATGTGACTACAAGGTACTGGAGGGCACAAAGACTTACTGTGCACTGGGTTCACTGCTAGTGTCTCAGCAGCAGCGGGTGGAGACATGATCACAGCCAAGGCAGCTGCAGCCTTACAGATAACAACATTGCTAGGAGAACCCTAACAACTCTCCTTTCTCATGATGTAGGACTCCTTCTCATGAAATCAGATTGTAGATTGGGTAGGAAACAGCAGGATGGTATGGCTGCCACTTAGCTCAAGAATATGTTTTGTAATGTCAGATCTATATATCTATGTGTAAGTCTAAAATTATAAAGAGCAATCTTAATAATCTAAAGTGTTCATCTAGCTCATCATCTCAGTAATACTCCACATGTTTTTCCCCTTTATTGATTGTTTGGCTTTGTGATGCAAATAGATTTCACATTTAGCTGTCATTGCTGATAGTCATCAGTGTAAAGGAAAGCATTCTGACAATCTGAGGTAATCTGACTTTTTTCCCTCCAAGTCCATTCAGAAAACATTGCTGTGGTTCTCTAATGTAGTTAAGATCCAAATAGAACTGACAGCACTGAACACAGTGTATGAGACTAATAAATGTGGTAGTGCAATCACTACCGAATAATGAGCATTGTAATCATATGATGACTTAAGAAATCTACATGCTTAGAGTGTGAATCAGTGTAGATATGTACATGCTAGGCAAGGGGATTGGTATTCAGGATAATTCTTCATCTACACTTGGATTAACATTTGCTATAAATTGCCTCTGCTTGTATCTGTTTATATTTTGTTGGTATATCACATTTGTGTCAAAGAATACATATGTAAATTTTTGTTATTATTTCTATAAAAACCCTATAATTAGTGCTTTCAGCACTGTTAATGTTATAGCCATTGTCTATAAGCTGCTTTAAAGCATGAAGATGGAATTGTTTTCTTTTATGAGCATGTTATTTTCTGCTATGTCTTAATGTTGTGCATGACTTCAGTGAAGACGGCTTGAAAAAGATGCTTTGGGAAAGATCATAGTTTCTTTCTGCATCAGGACAGGCTTTGGCTGTCAAGGTAGAGATTCATGACAATTATTTCATAGCTCCTGAAATATGAAAGTATGTAATCATACAGACTCACTCAGCTGTGAAATAAATGTTGTAAGAGATGTAGTCAGAATTTAAAGAGTGGTGATAAAAAAAATAGAGCTTCATCTGAGAAAATTACTCAAAAGTACTCGACAAGATGATATACAATACTGACTGCACTGAGGTTGTGGTCATTTAAAAATGATAGGGTTATTGTATCTCTCACCATTTCTTTTCTGCCTCTGTGCTAGAAGAAAAGACTTTAAAGAATCTACAGTTTGACAAAGCTTTACACAACCTGGATATATTGCTGTCTTTAATTTACTGGCAAGCCATCCTCAGGTCATTCTCTAATACCCACTAAGCTGCTTTGGGTTTTAGCTTGTTGCATTTGAATTTAGTGTACACACAAGTGCAGAGCTTACTTTCCTACCTATAACACAGTCAAACTACAGCAATATTTCCTTTAAAACTACTCTCCCAACTGTACTCATTGCTAACAAATTATTGCGGTATTTCAAGCAAAAGACAGAAAGTTTGACAAATCATTACCTCTTGAGAATCTGTGAAACAGCTATAAATTCATTGGCTTACTCACCTGTAACTCAGTTCCTACTTGTCTGTAACTATTATGCTACTAAAGATCATACACCTATTAAACCATAGTGCCAGGTTCTGACCTATGATTTTGACAGGGTTTGTGCCACTTATATTCTTACAGTTTCACGGGGAACCAAGAGCCACATGAACTGAAACAGCCACTTACACTTAATTATTTTTGGTTATTACAATGTTTAAATATGGAGAGGCAAGAGTGTTTCTAGAGATGGAAATCTCTAGATTTGTTTGTATGCAGTTGAATCATAGAAAAGATTTTTTAACTCAGAACATCACAATATGAAGACAGGAAACAGTTTTTTCCCCAATTTTCAAAAACATCTGCTGAAATTAAAGTCCCTGACACAATTTCTGATAGTGTGAAATTTTAAAAAATATATAACTTTTTTAAAAAGCTATATTTTACCTTCAGGGTATGAGGTATTCCATGCGTATTCTCCAACACTTTGCATCTACAAGCTAGGGGTATGGCTTCAAGGCAGGGGTGATTCACAGACTCTGCAAAACAAGAAGAGGAATAAATATCTGAGAATGAGATTCTGTATGGTTACATGAGTAGGATCACATATAAGCCAGATTATACACATTCAAGAAATGACTGTGCATCAAATGCCACATCTTTTTACAATGTGAAGATCACAAACTTGGGTCTGCCTCACGGGAACATAAGACAATGACTCTGCCTGTAATCAGCGGTCACAATATTTGCTTTAGCAATAGAGTTGATACCAACTTAAAAGTGCTGGCAACATTTCACTTTTTACAAGTAGGATGTGAATATAACAGTTAACATGCCCTCATTTTTTGGCAACCTTTGAACTCAGAGGATAGAAACGATAGACAAGGCAAAAGGATCTGGTTCTTTTGAAAAGTGTGAGAATCACTTTAGTTGATTTTTCACTATCTGTATTTAGTGGAAATATTCTTCCAAAAACCTACTTCACATTGAATACTGTCAGTGACACCTAGAAAAATAGATGTCATTCATCAGAGTACAAAAGTCTCCAATAATAAAGCCATTTAAACCATTAGGATGATTACAGTGAGGGCCAGTTTTCTTGAAGCAAAGCTGAACATGACATGCTGAAGGGTCACACTGTTTTGTTTAAAGGACACTAGTGTGATTTGTACAGTGAAATCTAAATCAATTCCTTTTGTATTAATTTTTAGCCAGATGTTATCTATGACTTCAAGGAATAAAGGATGAATGTCTGTGGAGAACTGCTTTAGTAAAAGCTTTACTCACAGCCAGTGAGCTTTTATGATTCTTTTCTAGTTGTGTGCTTCTCTTTTCTCTGCCCAGAAACAATGGTCTTTCCCCCAGATTAGACTTCATGCATACTTTTAGAGGTGAAATAAAGAGAAGAAATGAAGAGGTCTACAGATTCTGGCAAAGAAAAACCCTAAAGGGCTTTCAATAACTAAACAACTTTCTTGGAACAGTGCTGAACAGGTCTCAGAACTAAACGTGAGATAAGCATACCATCTTTAGGAAGTCTTCACTTGAATTCTCTTTAGCTTCCACAGAACACAAGACAAAAATCTCAGGGAATCTCTGTGCCTTTTCTCTACAAGAGGGAAGAGTGCAAGTGGTTTACTCTATTCTCTCCTGCTGAGTCTTTAAAGAAATTCAGAGACTAAAAAATCCAGAGATTAATGGAAAATATATACACAGCTGGCAATTTCTCTTAAGCCATAAGTCACATTCCAGTGATAGAGGCCTAAAGATGTTGAGGTGACATCAACCATGTAAAGCTGAAAAATTCTTGTTCTGAAGACCTCTGTAAGTTGCAGGGTAACTATGAAGGGGTCAGCTCACCTTAAGCAGCATTCAGTTCAGCTCCATTGTTCCCTGGAAGCCTACACCTGTAATTTTCCATGTATCCAGGACTGACCCAATGTGCTACCTTAGCTCCGTGATAATCTTCCAGCTAGGGCTGACAAGGACCTTGGCATCATGTTCTCTGAATTACCTTGATAATATTCTAGTTGCAAGCATTTAGTAGAATTGTAATTTTTAGTTTTTAGATTTCTACTCTTTACATACCAGTTAGGTTACTGGCTTCATGGGCAGAAAATTAGTTGCTAGAAGGAGTTGGTTGGGTTGATTGGGCATCACTCAGCAAAGGTGTCAATGTGTGAGATACACATTAGGCTAATCCAATTTGACAGGGTGGAAGGTTTTGGAATGGAAGTTTGCATTTCTTCTCCCTCTCTTTCTGTCTCCCTCTCCCAGTCTGCAGTGTACATATGGTTCTTGTTTTTTTCCAAAGAGCTTTTTTCTAGCTGTACCTACTAGATGTCAACCTTAAAAAAAAAATTACTCAAATGCTCCTTGAATAAAATATTCACAGCACAGCACAACACATATATTGAGATAAATAAACAACATCTTGTCACATCTCCTACTGATTTGAACTGACCTTCATAGAAGCAGAATAGTTTGGGTTGGAAGTGACCTTTAAAGGTCACCTAGTCCATATTTTGAAGATGTCCCCAATAAGCAGGGACATCTTCAAAAAGATCAGGTTGCTCAGAGCCCCATCTAGCCTGACCTGGAATGTTTCCAGGGATAGGTCATCTACCACCTCTGTGGGCAACCACAATTTTTTTTCTCAGCCACAGTTGTTCATTGATGTTACTGTGTATGTTTTACTGGTACAACTGTTGGGGGATTGTGCTATAAAATTAAATTCAAATTACTCCTGTTTAAAAAAAAAAAAAAAAAAGTCCAAAGGGATTGTTTACAAAGATGAGGCATCTACAACCTCTCTTGACAACCTGTTCCTGTGTTTCACCACCCTCATGGTAAAAAATTTCTTCCTCTTATCTAGCCTGAAACTACTATCTTTCAGTTTAAAACAAATATCCCTTGTACTATTGCTACAGGTATAACTAAAAAGTCTATCTCCATCTTTAAGTCCCCTCAAAGTACTAAAAGGCCACAAAAAGGTTTCCTTGGAGTCTTCTTTTCTCCAAGTTGAACAACTTCAGCTCTTCCAGCCTTTCCTCATAGGAGAGATGTTTCGTTCCTCTCATAAGTAGTTTGAAACTGCAACAACGCACAGAGTATAAATGATGAATCCAACACTGTGACTGCAAAAAATAACTGAAAATATTGCCATCTAAATGAATTCTATGCTTTAGTAAAACTGATGTTCTGCTATATCATCTATGCAGTTACAAATAATATAAATACAAAGAATGATACAATGTTAACAGCCCTTCCTGATAGTCTTATGTGAAGTCTGCAAACTGAGACTCAGTCATAGAGGAGCATGCAAATATTTCCCTTAGGAGTGCACTTTGGAATTGAAGAGTGACTTGAAAATCTTATGAAGAACCTCTTGTGCTTAAAAAAGTCATGAAACAGGCAGACTGCAGGGCACTGAAATCATCAGTCAAAAAGCACGAGATTGCTGTCCCATCTGTTGCTGCTTTCTGTGCTCTCGGTCCTAAATACATATATGGAGAACCCAAATACAAGTATGCTGGCTTATTTCAGACTAAAAAGGACCAGCCCTTCACAGTGAGAACATTTCGTCCCTTCAGCAGATATTAGAAACTGTTTGACTATTTACATATAACAGATGTGGCTCTATCCATCACCTTTTTAACTTTCTTTTTTTGTTTGAATGATATTTAACACAGCAAATATGTTATAGGAAAATCTGAGTGCCTGGCTTCCTATTGGAAGCAATAGTGGTGATAGAGAGCATAATTATTTGGGCCATGGCAAAGGTTTTTTTCTTTTCTAAAGACCATTAGGTTTTGTCAACATTATTTTTTCAGACAATATTTTTTTCTGGCAATAACTCCTGAAACAGAAAGCCTGGCCAAATACAGCACTGGACTTTCATTTCTTTTGCAGCTGTCAGGAACAAAGACCGCATACATAGGGAAGGACTCCTTTGAGCATGAAGCATGAAATGTAGCTAGAAGTGGGATGTTATCTTGTGATCCCCCACATAATTTCCTTTCTGTACTGAGGCATCAGAGAGAAGTTGCGGGCAGACTGGTGTCCAAGGCATTAGTTGTCAACACCCATTGCATTGCTCATACACACAGAAATTATGAAAGCACAAGTGCTAAACAGACCAGGATTTAGACAGGAAAAAATGTAGTGATAACTACTTGTACCTTTGTACCAGACTTCTGTTGTACTGCCTTGCATATAACTACCATTACATGTAAGTAGTCTTTCTGGTAATATTTTGCATCAACACTGTAGTTCTCTGTGTGAGTTTTTTAAGTTCTGTAAAGTCAAAGCTATTTGAATACAATTTGTTAGATTAATGTAAACACTGTCTTTCACAGAAAGAAAAATTGTCCAATTTGATAGTGGATAATATGATTTATGTTTATAAAATTCTCAATTAAACACATAGTTATGCCGACATACTACAATTTCTTCATATGATTACAATTCGTTCCAGAGAAAAATTAATTGGAGGAAGATGATTGAAATTAATTATTTGGAACATGTCGTATTTTTTCTTAATAATTTCTCCTAATAAAGAGATTAACTTTTGAAACCTACTCCAAAACATGGGATATTATGTAAACTATCATGTATTAAGAAAAAGGAATCTCAAACTGTACTCCATTTGATACAAAAATCTAAACACGATGCATTTCAGCGCTAATGTTGCTCTGTTGCAGTTTGCTTCATTTGGGTCAATTAGTTCAAAGGTTTGATACACAGGTATTCATGGGTACTTGAGAGTCATCTGAATATATTCCATGTTGCAAGCTATTAAAAAATTCCTTTTTCATCCCTAGCTGCTGTACAGCACAGAAAACATTAAAAATGTAGCATTTTAATCTTCAACAACGAAGACAGCTTAGAAATTTCCTGCCTTCCCTATTCGGCTTTTTCTCACAGAATCACAGAATGGTTTGGGTTGGAATGGACTTTTAAAGGTAATCTAGTCCAATCCCCCTGCAATGATTAGGGACACCATCAACTAGATTGGGTTGTTCAAAGCAGATCCAACCTGATCTGGAATGTTTTCAGGGATAGAACATCTACCACTTCTCTGAGCGACCTGTTCCATCATTTCTTCTCTCAGCTACTGTTGTTCATTCTACTGATGTGTATGCTGTATTAAAACAACTGTTCAGGGATGGTGCTATAAAGTGTAATTCAAATGATCCCTGCTTAAAAACAATAACAACAAAAAACCCCATTTTTTTAGATCAGCTGAGTGCTCTGATTGGCAGTGCCCCAAAATAATATAGTTTTGCAAGAATGACACAGGAAGAAGGGTGAAGGTCTGAGTATAGCTGAGAACAAGGAGGATGGGAGAAAGTAAAGGACAGTATTTCTTGGGGTATCTCATTCCTGGACAAAATTTATCCAACACTTATATGCTCAGTTTCCTCACTGAGCACACTGTCAGGCAAGTTTGTGGTGATGGAGGACTCTTTCTCTCTCTCTTGGTCACTATCTGGTAAGTTTTAGATGCTTTTTCTTCCTGTACACTTGGAAACCCTGATCTTTTAACTTCAGAAGAATGCCTGAGACCCCTCAAAGTAATTGCCTGGCCAGACTGCTGTGCCTGCCTCCAGTTATGTCAGACACTTAAATGTGACATATGTGTCCTTGGCCTCTCATTTCGTGGTAGCCTTAGTCCTACTTAGCAATAAGCAATTAGTTTTGTTTGAAAAGGTATTGTAGGTGAATACATGCATATAAGTATGTCTCAATTTGGCCCTCTTTTAGAGCTTAATGATCTGGTCATTCTCTGGGGTTGCCCAGTTGCTCCAAGGCTATAGAGTAAGAATACATTTTTGATGCTAACCCAAAATAGAAGCATGACTAAGAAGGTGTTGTACAGCAGCAGTACTGGGATAACCCTGTTGGCTACTCAGGCTTGCAAATAGATAGTTGCCATGTTAATTTGTATTTAACTGCACACTCTGCCTATATTTTTCCATCACATTATCTGTATGTCATCTGCTGCTGTATTTCTTGTTCCTTATTGAGTCTTCTTGCCTGAAATGGATTAAAAGTCACCAGTGGTAAGGAATTTACTTCAATATTTACTAGTGTCTAACTAGGAGGAATAAGCAGGAGAGATTTGGGAGAAATTGGTTTGGATTTGCTCGTGTCATTTCTGCTGTCTTAAATCTCTAGCCAAATCCTGCCATTCTCACTTCAGTTCCCATGAGTGAAATTTACAACTTTCAGGTTTATTTATTGCTGTTGTTCTGCACAGAATCACAATAACAATTGTTTAGCTCATTTGATAAAAGCAATACAAAAGCAGTGTGTTCCCAGTAATATGTGGTTATTCAGCGTTCTTTCAGAAGTGATGATTAATAACCATAAATCAAAGTAGATAAGAATAAGGGAAATGGCTGTCAAATCTGTTTTCTGAAAATAGATCTCCCTAGGTATGGTTAGGAATGATTTAGAAAAAAATGAACATTGGATTTTCTTTTGTACCCCCAGTCTTAAAATGGAATATTGTTAAGCTGATTATCCTGCCACAGTTAGCACCTTTCAAAAAGTAATGTCTTTCATAAAAAAAACACACTTACATAGTTGGAGAGCTTGCAGAGGTGAAGCAGGTGTTTACTCACTCTTCCTATTTTTTATTGATATTATTTTTATGTTAGTTTACTTTCCTTTTAAAATGCCATTTCATTCTCTGAACCAATAATGTGCTCTCCAAACCTGTAGATTAAAGAAAACAGAATTTAACTTAAATTAACAAGAAAAAGCACTACTGCACTTTTCCAACACATACATTAAGAAAGTTTTTTAAAAAAGAAATTTCCTACCTAACGTACATGCCCAAATCTCAGAAACTTGGAAACCAGATGATCCTATTCTTTACCTCAATGATTTTTGAAGAATGTCATGTATTTATCATGAGACATTTGCTGGCAAAAGTGGGGAGGAATAGCAGCATTAGTTGTGAATTTCCTACTACTTGACAATTAAATTATACCATTTGGACATTGCTCAAAATCTCTTGACATGGCTGCAGCAGGTCCCATCCACTGAAATTAGATAGCTGGCAATTTAATGACAGCAGAAAAAGGGGCCTAAAATGTTTGATTGCAGTGATGTGTAGCTGCTTCAGTAATTACAATGTCACAGCAAGGTTATGAGACATTTCCATTTTTAACAATCTTAATGGGTTTAGGTCCTGAAGTCTTTATTAAATTACAGACAATTGGATTTGTCAGTTTTAGGCTTAGCCTATATATCTGAGATGGAGGAATAAATGGTAATGTGATCTATCTTGGGAGTTAAATTGGATGCTGGTAGTAGTATCAGTACTAATAATGCCAGTTGTGTAACACATAAGTATGTTCTCTGTGCAGAGTTTTTAAGTGTAATACTGTCACTGGCTGAAAGTTTCTGAAGCAGTGAAACTGCTTAGTTGTCATTTCTCCATAATGACAAACTGCCCAATTAAAATTTATATGAAGAATTTGAAAAAAATAATTTCATAAGAAGGATAAAAAAAATTGGTCTAAGTTTAAGGAACATATGAAATAATTAATTTTACACTTTTTACAGTGTTTTCCAAAACCTGAACATCTCTGAAATTTTATAGGCAGTCATGGGATATTTTTGTCTTGCCTTTTATGTGCATGTACACTGCCCAAATAACCAAGTAGTCTTGAGTTTGCTGCTTTAAAGAAAACTGCCTACAGAAAAGTAATAGCAGAAGCAAAACCCAGAAATTACTCTTTTTATGATGCTTATTTCAGGTAGGCATTTTCACATCTTTGCAGGTTCTGGGTTCCATCAGTGCTGGCTACTTTTCAAACATCACCTCCTAAAGGGAATTAGGAGGCACTCCACAGGAACAGGCAATTCCCAAATGCTGGAAGTCAAGCAGTGAGGCAGAAGGCCAGCTTTGCTGATCAGGGATCTTCTCTCGGAGGCAAGGAAGAAAACCAAAAGGTATATGCCTAGTGGAAGCAAGGTGAAGTGACATGGGAAGAATATAGAGATGCTGCTTGCTGCTGTAGGGAGAAAATTCATGTGGCCAAAGCTCAGCTGGAGTTGAAGCTGGACAGAAATGTGGGGGACAATAAAAAGAGTATTTTCAAATGTATTAATGGCAGTAGGCAGTATAGAAATATCATCAGCCTGTCACAGGATGAGGATGGCCACCTCAAAAACAGGGACAAAGACAAGGCAGAGGTGTTTAATGCTTTCTTTGTCTTTGTCTTCAACAGGGGTGACGGACAAAGGGAATCTCAGTGCCCTGAGCTGGAGGATCATAACTGCAAGAATAATCAACTCTCAATCGACCTGAACTTGTGTGGGATCTGTTGCTCCAGCTGTATCCCTAGAAATCTAGGGGACCTGATGGGATTCATCCCAGAATCCTCAAAGAACTGGCTGATGTTATCGCAAAGCCTCTCTCAATTTTTGGGTTGTCTTGGGAATCTGGAGAGGCCCCAGCTGACTGGAAGCTGACAAATGTTGTACCAATTTTCAAGAAGGGAAAGAAGGATGACTCTGGAACCTACAGGCCTGTCAGTCTCACTTCAGTGCCTGGTAAATCATAGAGAAGATTATTGTGGGAGGTACTGAAAAACACCTGAAAGGCACTACCAGTATGGTTTCATGAGAAGGCAGTCCTGCTTATCAAACCTCATTCCCTTTTATGATAAGGTAACCCACCTAGTTGATCAAGGGAAGCAGCTGATGTAATCCTTTTCAGTAAAGCTTTTGATACTGTCTCTCACAGGATCCTTTTGGACAAACTGTCCAGCACACAGTTAGATAAACACATCATGGGTCGAGCACAGAGGGTAGTAGTGAATGCAGTAACATCAGACTGGTGACCTGTCACTAGTGGGGTTCCACAGGGCTCCGTCTTAGGCCATGTGCTCTTCAACATCTTCATAAATGACTTGGATGCAGGACTGGAAGGGATACTAAGCAAGTTTGCAGATGACACAAAACTTGGAGGAGCTGTTGACTCCCTCGAAGGCAGGGGGGCCCTGCAGAGAGGCCTTGACCAATTATAGGACTGGGCGATCACCAACCATATGAAGTTCAACAAGGGAAAGTGCCGGATGCTGCATCTGGGATGGGCAACCCCAGATGTACATACAGACTGGGGAGCGAGATGCTGGAAAGCAGTACCATGGAAAGATGGAAAGCAATACCTGAGGGTCCTGGTTGATGGCAAGTTGAATATGAGTCAGCAGTGCCCTGGCAGCCAGGGGGGCATCAGGCAAAGCATCACCAGCTGGTTGAGGGAGGGGATTGTCCCACTCTGCTCTGCACTGGGGTGGCCTCACCTTGAATATTGTGTGCAGTTTTGGGCACCGCAATATAAGAAAGATATCAAGCTATTAGAGAGTGTCCAAAGGAGGGCAACACAGACGGTGAAGAAGGGCCTTGAGGAGGAGCCATGTGAGGAGTGGCTGAGGTCACTTGGTTTGTTCAGCCTGGAGGAGACTAAGGGGAGACCTCATCACAGTCTACAACTTCCTCGTGAGGGGAAGAAAGGGCAGCCTGACAGAGTTCAAGAAGCA
>NW_020955572.1:215891-224106 GCF_003031625.1 Empidonax traillii
AAAGCACAAACCCAAACAAACAAACAAGAAGTTGGGATTGCTAAATGTTTTCTTAAGATTTGTAAAAATAAATACCAGCATGGTAAATAAGTATGAAACATGTTTTAATACATTCATGTATACATAAACAGGGTTTCAAATCAACTTATCTAAACCAATACTGAAATATTTAAATTATATCAGTTCAATATCTGAAAGTGAACTTGTATGCAATTTATATGGTGCTTGCTCTTGTAAATCTATATTGTCTTTTAACTGTCAAGGATCAGAATTGTTGAACTTAATACTACCTGCATATAATACATTTCATTAATAGAAAATATAGAAGGCAATAATTCTGGGGTCAAGGGGGATTGAGCTATTCAACTTTTTTAACTTTTACTTCACATTTCTTACTCTGAATGTGTAAAATTGGTTAAATAAAAAAACAGTTCTTACTCTGAGACTAATTTAGGACATAGAGAAATTACCTCCAAATGCACAAGTAATTCCTACTGTGATTATTACCCATAATCATGAACAACTTGCAAATCCTTTAAAATGTCCATTAACAAAATGTGCTTTCAAAATAGTGTTCTGAGAAATGACTGTACACTCTTATTTTTTGCAGAACTAGCTGCTGGTAATTTCTCCAGGTATACTTTCATTTTTAGAATTTATGATTTTTTCCTTTGTTGTGTATTTTCACACAGCTGTGTTTTTTATATTATGGTTTTTTTTTACTTTCCTTGTCTGTATGGAGACTAGCAGAACTAAACTGTGGTGTACCTTAAAAATACAATAACTAGAATGATAAAAGGCAAAGCAACTTAGTGCAACTCTTATTGCAACTATATTTTTAATGTCTAGTAAAGTACTGTCAGACCATTAGTGAAGCTAGAGTGTGTCTTTGCCACCTCATTGAAGTAAATCTCTTTACCTGAGATTTCCACTCAGTAAGGTACATCTGCAGAAGAAAAAAAAAAATCCCATCCTTATTCTGCTTTAGGGAAAGACTGATATCATAAGAATACAGAATTGAACTACAAACTACCATGTTTTTTAGGTTCCTTTTTCCCTCCTTTGAAACATATCTACCTAACTAGAGAATTCCTTTTAAGAAAAAAACATATTATAGGTAAAATAATCTATCTGCACAGAGATTTTGAGGTTTTTTGAAGATGAAAGTATATGTTCATATCTTTTCTTTAGGATTATTTTTGTTCAGCTGTGTGAACAAACAAATAAAGCTACAAAAGTGAGAAGCAGGTGTTAGAGTCACCAGTGGAACTCGGGCATGGCAATATTGACCACTGTCATATCAAACCATGGGCATAGAATGTCCACGAGGAATACACCAACCACTTTTTGGCATTTGACCTCCTCATAGTGCAGAAAAATGAAGGGATTCACAGGAGCCAGTGGGCTGAAGGTAAAGATACCCTGAAGAAAGAGCTGATGAAGAGGGATTCTGCCTTACCTCTCTATGCCTGGAGAACTTAGATGTCTAATGTTGTCACTAGACATAGATACTTATTTTAATTTGGGTTTTACAAGCCTTAACTTCTCCTAAATTAGAACCATAAATCTTACAGTGACAACTTTATTTCTAGCACGTACCTTTTCTGCACTACTTCATAAGTCTTTCCTGTAGCAAAATCCTTCTTACACTGGTTCTTGGAACAAAATTTCTACCTCAGCAATGATCTTACAAAATTCCTAAAGAAAAGAAACTTGGAAAATGCAAAACTCTAACATTATTTTTTCCCTGCAGGTATCATATAAATTGTACATGCTGTTATTGTAAACTATGGTTTTTCAACAGGTATCTTAAAATTACTTTAATTGTAAACCTAAACATTATTTTTATTTTTATAATCCTTATAGCTTGTTGCATGACACCAAGATTCTGGTTCTGTAGAAGAGGAATACGTGAGAAAGATCAAATGCAGATTTTTGGCTTTCACGTGGTTTTCAGTCTAGATTTCCTGGAAGCTCTGAATTGTTAGTGAGTGTTTGTACAGGCCACTGGAATCACCAAGACGAAAGTAAGTATTCAAAATTTTACTTCATAAAAGCAATGTGGTTGGCAATGATGTCAATTGTTTCACTGCCCCATAATAAACGGGAACTTAAAAGTTAAAAGGTCTCCAGGTTCTTTGTGTAGGAAAGCCTGCTTCCAGAACTAACAGCAATGACCCCAAGGGCAGAGAGCAAGTCCTAGGACTTCAACAGTGTCCAGTTGATGCTGCTGGAAGCTTTATAATGTTCCTGCTGATTTATTCCTCAGTGTGGCAGATCTGAGTCTTTTTCAACTAGTTGTGACAGCATTTGTGCTTATTTGGTGAGCTATGCCCATGACCCATTTAAACCTATACTTTAGTATCTCCATACATTTATTCAATTAGTTTGTCTCCTGATGACCTTTCTTCTAAGAATTAGTTTCCCATCAGCATTTTATTGCCTTTCTTAATTTCTTTTTTTTTTTTTTTTTCAATTTTGGCTATGAGCTTTGGTACTTCTTGCATGCCAAGACATTATGAATGCCCAATAGTATATGAATGGTAGGGACTAAAGGTGGAGTGGAATGATCATATCAAGGCTTTCATTTTTTCTGCCTATCCATTAGGAAGAAAGAATAAAATGTAAAGTTGAAAAATTACACCCCAATTCTTTCAGACATATAACCTCTTTGCAAAACACCACCTCTACCACAGTAGTAGTTTCAACAATTTCACCATTTTGAATTATGGGAATACGTTTCTAGCAAAATAAAAGAAACCAGCAGTACAAACCAAAATTGATGGCTTTTTAAAATGTATGTTTTAAATGGCTTCTGCAAGAAGGGCTAAGCATTTATTTTCATTTACAAATAGCGAGCACTTTGGGTTCTTATTATTCCCCATTATTATAAAGGCTTTCTAAAATAAGACGTAATAGTTTAAAATAGCAGTTTAAAGAGCAGCTTGATACATTGGAATGAAAAGTGAGAGCATGAAAAATACATTTCATTACTTCCAGCTGCCTCAGTGTCTTGGGCTACTAAGTTTAGAGGGAGAAATATTACAAATAAAGTAACCTGCAGAGCAATTTTATGGTGGACTTTCCTCCTTGGTGAATACAGCTATTTGACAACTTTTTCCCCATATATGCATGCTGTACTGCATTACATTTGAACATCATTTAGTGAAGGAAACGAAGAATTACAAGAATGGGCTGAATCTCTGCAGATGTTAGAGAATTGGTGTGAAGAAGAGGAAGCAACTATTTACTTCCAATAAGTGGAGAATGCAACCTGCAATGAATAGATTGGATTCTCCATTCAGGGGCAACGAATACAATATCTCTGATATAACTGTGACAATTACAACTCTGCCTTATTTGAACCATAAAAAAGTTGCAGACTGAATAGCTTAAAAGTTACAAAAAACTTCTGGTGCCATGTTTTACCAAACATTGAGAGGGAATAGACCAAAACAAAAATTGGTGTTTCTTGCAGTTGTTTCCTCAGTTGCAGAGCCTTAAATGCCAAAGACTTAACTTCCTCATAGGATTGCTGTTCTTTCCCCACAGAACAACTGCTTTTCTTTTCCCACTGCAACCACTGCAGCCTATTCCAGGTAATGACCATTAGCAGTCAGGAGATGGAAGATTTCCTTACCATATTGTCTTGAATTACAACATCATTGAAGCATGTCCTTTTTCTAAGTACATTTCATGGCAGTACCAGCAACCAGGGGTAGGAGATGTATTTTATACTGTCATGATGTTGTGGTTCTCGTCTTCTACTCTGCCAGCCAACCCAGTTTCTAGTGACACCAGGCCTCTGTGGGAAGCAAAAACAGACCATAAAGATACCAGCTCAGCTTTTAATTTGAACCATATAAATTCAATGAGGAGCTATTTTTGTACATTATAAAGAGGCTATTTAACCTTAACCCCAGCAAAGTAATATAGACACTGTTCTGATATTACCTTTTACTCCTATCATATTGTTGGCTCTCTGTCAGGTGCTTTCCAGTATAGATGTGAAGAAGGGTTGCTCTCTAGGTTTATTTGATACAGCAGCATTTTGCTGCTGCTTAAAGACATCATGAGGCAAATGCTATTATTTCATTATTTATCCATTCGTGAAACATATATCTCCCGCTGAGCCAAAATTGTCACCCTTGTGAAATAGGACGTGCTTATATAATTAAAGCTTGTATCTCAGATATTTCCTACTCTCTCTCAGAGAAAGAAACCAAGCCCAAATGGAAACACTGGAGGGAAAATAATGGATAGAAATTGTGTTTCTGGCAACTTGGAATGAATGAGAATGAAAAATTATTTTTGCTGCCAGAGGAAGTCACTTTGGCTAACAGCTTGGAACTTCTTGCAAGAAAGAAGACTTGTAAACTTAAAAGAAAGCCTAGGAGTATGGCCAAGGTACACCTGAAACCATAAAAATACAGCACAAAAAACCCCATTAAATAGAATAGATGTAAGAACAACATTATTTATTTGAAAAGAAACTTGTATAAATCAACTACATGGCAATGGGAGCAATATAAATAATCGCTGTTTCCAAGCCTAATTGACTATTAAAAGCTAAATCTTCATACCAGATTTGAGCACAGGAGGCAGAAAACAACAATTCTGAGAACATTTTATTGCATAATTTTCTGCCCCATGAATTCTGTAACATTTTATATCTGAACCATGGAAATAATGTGGCTAATGTTTTTTATCATCTTTGATAAAGAGAAACAAAGCACAATTATTAACAATCATTTGGTCATTTTTTCACTGCTGGTATTGACTAGAAATGTCATAACTGAAATAACTTCTATTTTATTATGAAGAATCATGTTTTGCTCAGGGCAATGCTATTTTTTGTAGTTCCAGTTATTTCTTGATGATTTCCAATTCTTCAAGTGCGTTTAAATATTTAATAATGTCACTGAAGCTATCATTTAACAGCCTCTTAGAAACATCATTAAAAAATCATTGCAGAAATGAATAAAATGACTGATACAAGATAAAAATAGTAAGTTTGTGCCCCAGCTTTTAATTTTCCTATTTGTAGATTTTTAAAAGCAATCTTAGGAAGATTTTATATCTGTCTATGCCTGTGAATGAGCAGAAGCACAATGAAGAAAGTTTATTCTGCATAATTTTTGACATATCTGGAACTGAAATTTCATTAGGCTGTGCTTTTGATCTAATCTAATTTCAGACTCCCTTAGTTTACGAATTTTTACAGCTTTGGAATATATTGTTAAATAAAATGTGACATGGATCGGTGTTTGTAGGTCTTGCTTCATATATCTACAAGAAAAAAATACTGACAGAAGACTAACAACGACTTCTCAGAAACTTTTACATTGTTATTTGCTCCACTTAAAACTCTCATTTTCTAAGGCAGTTATTGTATGTATTGTAGTTATGCATGTATTGTAAGTAATTGTAAAGAGCAAAATTCAGCACTGAAATTAATTAATTTCTTACTAGGATCTGCTCCAGAGAAACAGTGTGGATAGGTGCAGTGTAAAATTGCTTAGTCTCTTTCTGTCTGGGATACCCTTCCAACAGTAAATTCAATATTAACACACCCTCACAGCTACTCCCCTGAACACTCACATGCAAAAGTGAAGCACCTGCTTGAGCACTCAGGCTATGAAAGCACCATGGTTAGGGCTGTGACGCTGCCTTATCATTATCTGGTGAACTCTGATCTTAAAACCTCTCACAGCCTCCACTCAGAAAATAGTGTCCAAGAGCCAGAAAGGTCCTGCAGAAGTCCTAGACTTCATAGAATTGTGAAACCTAGCTGGTTCCATGCTGCTCTCACTGCTAAGTGGGAGCACAGGCCAGCTGGCCCAAGGATTACCATTCTCTCTCAAATACATTATTAAATTAGATGATTAAAAATTTTCTTGATATTAAAATAGAAATTAAGAATAAATGAATGAGGATTTTCTAGACCCAAGTAAAACTATATCCAGAATATGTATCGATATTATTTTTAAATCAGATCTATTTTTATGGAATAGCAAGATGTACCAGAAGAAAACATTTGGAATATTTACAAAGCACAGAGAAAATTCCTAGCAGAATTATTTCAAATTCCTGCATGGAGAAAGAGGAGAGTGACAAAGATATTTTTGTCATACCTTTTCCAGAAATGGAACCAACTGAAACACTTGTACCACCTTGAAAACTGAAACTGCTTACTCCTTCTTAGCGGATTGCAGGCTACTCTCATGGATGAGAAAAATGATGCACTCAAACATTCGGTTAACAGGTGTCATGGCAAAACTTCAAGAAGACAAATATCCTGGAGGCATCTAGCAAAAAAAAAGTGGCAAGCAGAGTGTGTCATTTTAATTGGTTGTACTGCAGGTGCATTCAATTTGAAGATTGGGGTGGTAACAAAGCAACTGTTCCCCATCAAAATTAAATGTTTTTATTCTGCTCTCCCTCACACATTTACATTTCCTCTCCCTTTTACATTTCCATGATTCCTTTTACTTCTGTGTGGGTCTTCAATTTATTTTCATGTGAAAAAGGACAGTCAGACCTGTTTTGTCTCTGTAGTTGGATGTGGAGAAACTTAGTTTGTACTCTGCCTTAATGATTCTTGCTCTGTCACAAAGCTAAACAAAAAACTGGGCTAAAATGTGTTCCTTTGTGTTCCATTCTTAAAAAATTTCAGTGGGCAAGAGCTTTCTGGAAATTACTTACTAGACAGGTCAGAGACATGATACTTGTCTACCCAAACCACCTCAGCATTTCACGTCTTCTCAAATACAAAATGCACAGGGCTAGTCATGAAAACTACTATAGTAAGATTTGATCCTTCTCTCATTAAAGTCACTATTTTTCTACTGATTTCAAAAATGGTGTGACAAGTAAATAGCACTCTTTCAATGTACAGTTTTATGGTAGCTGACAGACTGAACTGTGCTGTGTTCTAGTGGCACTTAGTAGTCTTTCATATACTGCAAGTATAGCTAATCCTAGAAACCACATGAGACAAGGTGGAGGACTGTGAGGACTGAACAGCCTGTGCACTTGGCATTGCTTCTAACCTATTTTTTCACACTCTATTTCTCACTGAGAAAACAAACAAGTAAGCAAACAAGAATTTTCAGTCCATAACATAATAAAAAAGCTTGTACAAACTCGAGCAGCAAGATAAGGTGATAATTTTGCCCTTTCGTTTAAGTGTCAGCTTGTTTTCAGCTGCTGTCAAACATTTTGTCACAACAGATGCCCATCAGTTCTGTTACATGGCAAAATGTTTTCCTACATAAAAGACAAGATGCATGATTTTCACATACTTATCTTTGAAATCTCCAAAGAACTTTTCATTATAACTGTGTTTGCTTACACCCACTGCAATTCCCTTTTAAATTTCTTTTAAAATTCTCTTTATCACCTTTTTTCTCATGCTCATGTATGCACATGTCAAAGTTAAGACATCTTTAAGGGTAACAAAACTTTAGGCCATGATTTTTTCCATGCTCACTTTCACTTGCGTTCTCTTTTGATAAATAAATTTACTCCAATGTCCTTTACTCCAGTTTACTCCAATGTCCTTAATATTGTACACTCATGACACAAAGAAAACTTGTTCCTTTTTTTTTCCTTTTTGTGTATTTCTTTACCTCTTAGGATGCCTATCTCAAGGAGCTTGATTAAATATAAATACTGAATGCAAATGTTTCTGTTACCTCGACAGCAACAATATTTGCTTTGGAAATGGCTCTTTTACTCTAGTTCACGGTGAAATAATTTTCTTCTGGATTCTCCTCTCTTTCCACCCCTTTGCCTCTAATTTTTCTTTTCTCCCTGTTTCCTTATGGCTACATGAAGCATAATATAATGGCTCATGGGTTTTGCAGTCCATTATTCAGATGCTAGGTTTGGACCAAGCCACTACAACTCCTAGTTTTGCTCTGTGGCACAGTACGTATGGTGTTGGAAACCATCAAAAATTTATTTAGGCAAGTATGCAGTATTTTCTCTGTATTGATTATCTCTTCTGTCAGCTATAGAACTTTGTATAAGCCTGTTTTAATAAAATATATAGTTTAAATTGGATTTGAAAGTATTTCTAGATTTGCAACCATGTTTTTCAAGCTATAGACTCAATATGATGTTTTTTTAACCCGTGCAAAGTAATGACATCAAGCTGAGACAATTCCATGCTAGGCTGGAGTGTACATGGCTGAGTGAGCAGAGTCATGCC
>NW_020955572.1:224232-230867 GCF_003031625.1 Empidonax traillii
GTCAGCTATAGAACTTTGTATAAGCCTGTTTTAATAAAATATATAGTTTAAATTGGATTTGAAAGTATTTCTAGATTTGCAACCATGTTTTTCAAGCTATAGACTCAATATGATGTTTTTTTAACCCGTGCAAAGTAATGACATCAAGCTGAGACAATTCCATGCTAGGCTGGAGTGTACATGGCTGAGTGAGCAGAGTCATGCCCTCAGCTAGGCTGCAGTGGATGAAGGGGAAAGAAAGACTGTTTTACTCCTTCTGTTCTGTCAGTAGAATTTAAGGGAAAATGTATGCCTCAGCCAGGGGCCAACCAAGCAGCCAAACATGATGTTGGCCACAGCCAAGATGACCCCTTCATTTGCCTGCAGAATGTCTGCTGCATAGAGCAGCACTTTGAAACAGCTGTACCAAAGCTTTTGGTGGATTGCTCAATGCAGTAGCAAAGGCTCTCACATGTTAGAAACCTGAGACAAACCAAATAGATGCAAAAGCAATTAATACCTGTTTCCATTATTTATCCGTTGTCACTTTGACAGTGAAGGGAGCTATCACTTGGAATCTTTTTTACAGACTGGAAAAGTGGCTTCTTTGCTTGGTTGGTTGGATTTTTTTTTTCCCCTCACTATGCAGTTTAAAGGGTATCTTATAGACATAAATATATCCATGAAGGAAGTGTTTTTCTGAGTATGACATATTAATATAGCGGCATTCAACAAATGTATGGTTAGTACTGGACTCATTCAAAGGAGCAGATGTTGAAAAGATATTGCTACTAGATATTAGCAAACATAACTCATTATTGTTTTGATCTGTTTTAACTGAATGCACGTTTTGCAAGAGAGGAAACAGTTTTCTGTTTTTTTTTAATTTCATTTAACTTGATCAATTATTTTAATATGAAAAGAAAACCAAAATCCTGAAATACTATCTTAAAAAACCTAAGGGTTTTTTAGTAAAATATACATCCCACTTCTGAAATATGAAGACTGCAGAAAGGTTTTTCTTCAAGGTAAGATTAATACAGTGCAGAGGGTCAGCATAAACTCTTAATTCCTTTTAAACAGTTGAGAGACCTTTGGCTGACTCTGCCTAGAGGTAAATTTCATCCTAGGTGAAGACTTCAGTCACTTCATTAGATTGGGCATTAGCCCAGTCTCAGAAGTTTCAGATGCACATTTAAATGCAAGTGAATTCAGAAGGGAAAAATCATTGTGAAAACTAATGCTGGATTGTTTCTTTCAGGTCAAAGGACAAGCCAAATAATTTCACTAAACCTAATTCTACAAATATTGCCTCACAAATTCCTTCAGTAAGAGCATTGTGGGGGTTTTTAGTGTTTTAATTTGAGAACAATGGAACTAACTCTTAAAAATAATATTTTTTTTAATTTCAGTGTTCAGTGATTAAAATTAATAAGTTATTTGTTACATGTTTGCTTGGCTAAAGAGTTAATTAATGTGCAGTTAAAATAAGCCAACTTTGACTGTTTTGACCTTCTCTTAGGTTCAGACTGTACTCTGCTCCAAAAAATAGGGCTTATTCCAAGCATAGTATATAGACTGGGCAGAAGCAGGACTTTTTTTGTAAGCTAAGCTCAGGCTTTCAAAGAGAATTGCTTTCATGGGGTTTCTGCTTCCTTAGTTGACCTTATATGGGACTATGGGCTCTTTTTATCTGGATGAAGTGTATCTGAATTCTGCAATTTGAAATACCCCCAGAAAGGTCAGCAGAACAACTTTAACCTTTGACAGTAAGAAGGTCGGAACATGTCAAAAAAATGCTAACTGACATAAACATAAGAAGATGACTGGATCACAAAACTGACCTGACTGTATTGTGTTCTCTGGAAGAGAAATACAACTTGACTGTAATATAATATAATATAGTTCAATTCCTATACATTATAGTGATCCACTAGTTGCAGCAATACTAATTGCATGCAGAAACATTCCTAATAAACTGAAAGCAGTTTCACTAAAAAGTAATGTGTTTTATTTTTACTGGCAGAAAAAAATGAAATGCTAAACCCAGAATTATTTCAATTTGAAACAAAGAAGGTTTGTATTTCAGCTTACTTAAACATAATCAGTCTTGTTTGTCACCAAAATAAGAAACAACTATGCACTAACTTAAATAAGCTTTCACAATAGAAAATGAAAACTTGGATATAAAAAGTATTTATATAGGCTATAGGTCTTACATTACTCTATACCTGAAAAAAAGCTCATCAAAATCTTCAAAAGTAAAAATCAAATTTTTCCAAAATGCCTCTCTCCCTAAAGGAGGGGGAGGAAGGAAGAAAAAGATTTTGCTGTGTATATCTTATGTTCCATCTCAAATCCATTAATTTTCCAAATGTTTTGAAATATTTGGGCTTACTAGGACAGGTAAGTAATTGCTACTAGTTACCATAAATCTGACAAAAATTCTACACAACTTCAGAGCATAGAGTTACACAGTGTTGCCTATCTTCCTGTGCTCTCTTTTCCCCCAAGCATATCTGTAGTGTGTAGCATGTATTAGGGGTTATAAAAAAGGACCAGTATTGTCAGTCTGTTTTTGCATGCCACCTTCACAGTTATTTTAAACTACATTCAAGGCTTTTTGGGAACTGAAAATGGACGTTTTGACTGACAATAAATGATGCAGTGCAATCACATGTCAGTTCCTGATGCACAGATAAAAAAGAGTGCTCATTTCCCATCCCCATGCAGCACATGTAGAAATGGTAACAGCCAGGTTTGTGTGCACAGCAGGTTTATAGGATTTGCTGTAGTAATATCCTGCTTGTGCAGTTCACATGTGTATGAACCTTTTCCAACTTCGTTTGGAACATGCATTCTGAAAATCCATTTTCTCTGGAGATGCAGTTGAAGGATCAGACTGATGTTCAGTTAGATCTTCAGCTGACTTCCCCATGAGTAATAGACATGACACAAACAGGCTTTGTGAGTTAGCCAGCTGCTAGTATTTCCCTTTAAATAGCAGCTGGCAAAACCAGTCTGCAATAAGCTAAATGTAAAGTCTGATTTATTTGGCTAAATCACACTGAATTCTTTGGTATGTTAATTCAGAGGAACCAATATGGACATACAAATACTCTTACCTGTGCTTGCCACATCTCTTAAGCTACGAATCAGACCCCATTTAATGACTTCTGCTGGTCACCAGCCCTGGTCTCCCAGGCAGCCAACTCCATGTCACTTAGTATCTCTTCTCTGGTATCTCTTCATGTGCAAACTCTCTCTGTGCAATCATAAAAACCATGGTTAAAACTATGACTTCTCTGTGTGACTTTTTGTTGAGATGATCTTTACTCAGATCAGCTTGCTTCCTTTCAAGGTCTTTTGAAGGAAGTGAGCTACCACAAACAAGCACACGGCAGTATGTAAAATGACCTTAACAAAGAATGTGAACATTTGCATTTTCTTATGAAGGAAACTGATTACACTTACCATGACGTGCTTAGTAGTTTCTTCAACCTATATATATATATATATATAAGGACATTACAGCCTTTCAGATCTTCCAAGTCCTATAATTTATTCACTGATGAATATTTGATCAGAAACGGAAGGATGTTTGAAGAACACACACTGCGCTCAGTAGCTGGATTTTAAACATAGCCTCTGCATATTTGTTTGATATAAGCAAAGGGGTCCAATACCTGTACCACCATGATTACAGGTGAGGGCTCTTCCACTCTTCTTCCTTACTGAGGAACCCTTCCATTGTCCCTATCAGGACAACACAGCCTGCATAATCTGCACTAAATCATGAACCAGCTGCAAGCTGTGAGCAACATAAGAAAAGGCAGAGGAAAGACTGAATCAAGTGTACAGCTGATACACCATTTGACCAACAGAGTTAATATTTTGGCCCTACAGTATCTTAAAAATTCTGAGCATAGCATAGCCTAAACATCTGAAGGTTGTGACTGTCCTCGGGTCACTTGGTAAACTATGGACAGTGGTGCTGGAGAAACTTTTTAATCTTTGATCTTATCTATCTACTGCAATCCTACAACAAATGACAGTCTTTCTGACTGTTTTTTATCTTAGATATGGTAAGCCAAAAATGGGGGAAATTAGAAGATAAGATATAAGTGCCTATATTTGCTGATACTTACTTTTATGAGGTTTGAAAATTTTCCTTTGTAAAAACCCCCAGCTTTTGGTCATTTGATTCTAAAACTTTGTTCAGTCAGGTAGAGGGATTGATCTCTAAGAACTGGCACACTAACATTTCCTGATGTGTAACACTGAAATTTCTATTTATTCCTGTCAATATGTATAATAAGAGAAATGTACAAAGTGATCCATAGTTACCTAATAACAAATTAATTCCTTTAGATTTTTTTAAAACTTCTGATCTTATGACAGCATTTTTTTATATCTGAATCTTTGTTATAGATTCTCATTATTTGCAGCATTCTTCATTTGAACAGTATGGGGAAGGAATTGTTTTATTCAAGTACTATATAAATTAAGTATTTTGAACTACATAAGTATTTCATATTCTAAGAATAACTTACAGTTAACTAAATGTCAGTATAATTTGAAGTGATGTCAGCTGAAGTATGTGGCACTAATACTGTTCTATGCAGTTCCATTTCTTAAGGCATAACATTAAAACTTATTTAGCAGCATTCATGAAGTCATCGATGATCACTGTATTAGAAAAGGAGGATATTTCAAGTAACATTCTTACTTTTGTGAAAATAAAATTTCAGCATCTTTTTAGAAACACAGAAATTAGAAATAAAAATTGATACAATTATGTGTCCAAGAAAGTAATTAGCTTTTTTTAAAGAAAAATATGTGTATTTATAGCAATAAAATTAATAACAGAGTATGTATCTACATTTATCATAGCTGTAAGGACAAATTTTAATTTCATTTTCATTTTCTCAGTTTTAAATACAGTGTGTTATATAGTGTAAAAATAAATAGAATATTTTCAGTAACACCACTCTTTCGGAATGGTATGAAGTTTACAACAAGACTTACTAGAGTTTTAGTAATACAGTTCTTCTGTTCCAGAGATCAGTATTTTATAGGACAGAAAAATACTTAATTTCTGTGCGTCCATGAAGCACAAGAGCTGTCCTGTACTCTGCTGAGCAGTATATCAATAATTACATAGTCATTCAAAGAAGGAGAAATTAATCTTGGAATCAAGCAAGGTGCTCAAATTTCTCATTATTACATACAAAGGCTTTTTAGGTGCCTATCAGTCACAGTCCAGTTTCTCAAAATAAATTACATTCCCTAAATTCCCATATGCCTCAAAAGGAGGTCCCTGGGGAAGGGATTTAGAGCATAGTCGTTTACTATAGAGCCTTATCCTAGGATGTGAGGGAGGCATATCTCCCAGAATCACAGAATAGAATCACAGAATATGCTGAGTTGGAAGGGACACACAAGGATCATCGAGTTCAACCCCTGGCCCTGCACAGGACCATCCCCAAGAGTCACACCATGTGCTGAGAGTGTCATCCAAAGGCTTCTTGAGCTCTGTCAGGTTTGGTGCTGTGACCACCTACCTGGGGAACCTGTTTCTGCACCCAACCATCCTCTGGGTGAAGAATCTGTTTCTAATATTCAACCTAAACCTCCCCTGACACAACTTCAGGCCATTCCTTTGGGTTCTAACATCCCATATCTGAAAGTCTGAGACCTAAGTTATTTTAAAAATCCCAAAATCAACCAAAGGCATTTTCAGTTCTGCCTTTCAAACACAGCAAGAATATTTCATCTCTTTAACAGCTGAGCCTAGGATGTAAATTCCATTGAGATGTATAAAACTTGTACACAATTCTTGTTCCAACTTGAGTCCCTTTCTCACAGATGTGTTTCCACACACCACATCAAAGGACCAGTTTTGGTGTTTTAATGCAAAAGTTTTACCATAAATAAAAATATAAACAAAAGCAAAGCTTTTCAGAGTCTACAAAGACTTAATCAGGAAATAGTCATCAAGTTAGGCAGCTCAGTCAAGCTTCCTCAGCTTTCCAAGAAGAAGAGCTGTAGGGAGGAAAGAGCATTTCAATGTGGTAATCATGAATTGTGTTAGACAGGTAAGTATTGCATGTGTCCCCTCTATCACCAAATCTTATTCTCTTTCTCACTAGGCCATTAAATTTCTCACTAATTAGAATTTGTGATGAAGGAGTCTGACAGGGGATTTGGCCAGAGCTGAATATTTCATTAAAAAAACAACATAGAATCAGATAATTGGTATTAACACCTATCTCTTCCCTGATGATTTAGTTTTGAAATCCAAATTTCTTACAACAATGTGCTTTATTGTGCAGCTTTTCCTTTGTTCTCTTACATATAGCAGCTACAAATCTGTCACACTAACCACAAAAGAACTGCATTGCAAAGAGATACTAAAACAAAAAAAACATTGAAGATGAGGTGAGTGAACTTAAAAAAAAAAAAAAAGAGACAAGCACTAAAAAGCTTTATTTGTAGTTCCTCAAGTTCCTATAACATCCCTCAATTGTAATCATACCATTCACATGGTAATAGAATTATTTGATTGATTTTAGTGACTGACTTTGTCAAAGCTTTGGCGATAGATCCAGTTCTTTCCAGGGAGCTCCTTTATGTATACTAAAACCTTGTGATTG
>NW_020955572.1:231189-233205 GCF_003031625.1 Empidonax traillii
AAACATCTCTACAATCCTTCAGCTGCCTACCCCTCAATTATAGAGACAGTGAGTTGAGACACAATATTTCTGTGCCTCACTGTGCATAAAGACTAGGTGGTGGCAGTATTACTTCTAACAGCTGGTGCAGCTCACAAATGTAAAGTTCAAAATAAAGTAAGATTGGAGGAATCAAATGTGATCTATCTAGCTCTGTTAGCAAATGCCATGAAGCTGCGACGCCATGGTTTCAGAAGACAAATAAATGTGGTTATGCAGAAGCGATTCTCTTTACAATTTCACTGTTACCCAGCCTAGACTAAAACTAGCTTGGTTATTCCTGTGTGTGCCTTGTGTGCATTGTCACATCAAATCATAGAGCACTGTTTCTCTAAACAAGCATGACTCAGACTATAAGCTAAGAAACTACATGCATACAAGTTTATGGATTCAATCTTGATCATTGGATGCCTAATCAGGAAGCCACAACATTACACTATTGAAAGGTTTCAGAAACCATTAAAAGAATTAGTGTACAATTAGTTTTGTGGTCTTAAATTTCAAAAAGACTTCGGTAAATTTAACAGGATTGAGAGGAATAAGTTGAGGTCTGTGGGGTAATACATCCAATAAATATTGAGTTTCATTTATTTCATTTACCATAAAACATTTAGGTGATAACTTGGTCACAGTGCATACAAGGGAAGATAGCTGATGGAAGTTTAGTATACTTAAATAAAGACACAGATAGTGATAAAAGTGTAAAGGGATAAAACAGAAGGAAGCTAAAGCTGGTCAATTTACTTAAGTTACAGTTAAACAGTCAACTGCAAAGGTTAGTATCAATGGAACAACATACATGGCAATCTACCCATCAGTCTTAGAAGTTCAATCAAGTCTAATTTTTCCTAGAAGATATACATCCTTTACACTAATGCCATGGGCTTGATGTCCCATTGCTCAAAACGTAAGAAGGCTGCAAGGCTGAACAGAGCCGCTGCCTGGCTATGGAAAGGGATGGGTAGAAGTTTGACAAGAACATTGACCACTGCAGGCAGGCTTAACAAGGAGACAGCAAACCTCTCTTTCCTCATGACACAATATTTAGGGTTGTAACAATGAAGATTTAGAGGAGAGAAAGCAGCCTCCCAGGCCTCTTTCCTGAGTAGCAGAGACATTAAATGCTTTTTACTAAGCACAAAATTTAAATTTTAAACAACTGATTGTGTATGCTTAATATAAATGTGTGAGGAAGACAGTGTATGCTAAGTATCTTATTAGGTGGGTCATACCGACTGGTAGATTGTGGACAAGCTGTTGACAAGATATCCCATTTAAATGCTGCTGCCTTCTTCAAGTGTTATTTCAGCTTTTTTGAAGTTATCAGTGTATTGTAAACATAGTAAGTTTTATACCCCTGTGCTCCTTTCCATTGCTCTCTCTTTGGTAACCTGTATGAACTGTCATTGCTTATCAGACCATTGCTAATCCTGATGTGCTGGGAAGCAGTACAGAGGAGAGTGAGGGATGGAGAGAGAGAAATGAAAAAGGTTCCTTTCCTCTCTCTCCCTCTTTCACTCCTCTTTTCACATGTTTAGGCACAGAGTTAAATATCATTTGCAAAAGCAGACTGTACTCTTTCATGAGAGAGCTGAATGAGGCATGGGAAAATCTGCAAATAATAATAAGTGGTTGTTTTCAAATAGAAAAAGAGCCTCACCATTCTCTTTCAGGTATAAATATATAAAGAATACCCAATACTATGTTTTGAAGGTGAAGAAACTGCAAAATAGTTTGTGATTACCTGTAGGCAGTAGACTGACTACTGCTGTGGGAATAGCCTCAGCTGTGCAGTCTGTTGCATACAGCATAATTACCTAGGATCCGTTTGGCACAAGCAGAGGCAGTACTGTGAAAATAAGCTGTAGGAATGAAGTTCATAAACCTTAGAGAAACTAGACCCTATGACAGCTGAGCTGTTTAAATTTTTTTTTTTTTTTTTTTTTTTTTTTTTTTTTTTTTTTTTTTTTTTTTTTT
>NW_020955572.1:233600-238062 GCF_003031625.1 Empidonax traillii
CTGATCAGGAACTGTCTTTTCAATTAGGTACTTATTTTTCCAACTGTACTAGATGCTTACAGTCACTACAGAAACCATTAACTTAACAAAAGGAATATACATTGCTCTGGCACAACTCTGTAGATATTATAAAGTTTACACTTCTAAGGGACTAACTGACCTTAAAACTTGTGAGCCATCCTTTCAGATGAGGCAAAGTACCTACACTACAGGAGAAGCAGAACTATATGTGAGTGTAAGAAATTATACCTGTGTTTTGTGGACAGGGCTATGTGGATATCAGACAGGAGTACTAAACTATTCTTGATACATACCTTAAATTTCACAAAGATTCCTGAGACTTTCCTCACATCATCATTTGCTGCAGCCACACACAAAATGGAGCCCATCCCCAATCCTGTTAAATGCAGTGGGAAACCTCATGTCAGAAATTTCATCTAATCTCTTGTTTAGGAAGTCACCTTCTCCTTTCCAACAGCATGCAAAACGAACAAAACAATGAAAACTTTGTCCCCTACTACTGATGAAGAGTAGGAAAAATTTCTTGGATTTCTTTACCTGTTGTTCATCTGGTGAGGGGAGTCAGCCCTCAGGCTCAATTAATTTATAACTGCCCCTTACTTTAGCTAGTATCTAAGTGGCTATTATCTGATACTGAATAATGCTTTTGCACAACTGTGCACACAGTTACATGTGAGATATCCCAAGTGCTGGTCTATTTATTGAAAGACAACTGACCTGACTCAAAAGCAGGCATGACTGAATGTCATTTATGGAGATCCTAGTTATAAGGGGTACGTTGTCATTACTTGCAGGAGAAAGTATTTAAGATTATATCCTGACCAGTAAGTGAGCAATAATTACTCTTCCAAGGATTAAGAAAGCAAAACAATCCTTATCCAGATGCTTAGCTTTTATTAGGAAAGCTAGCACGACTCTCTGTACACTTTGCTGAAGCATTCATGACATTTACACTGTCAGTGGCTACAAAGAGAGAACTTACTCCCTAAAATCCCCTTTCCACTGATTATCAAGAACACCCAAAAGAGATTTCTTAAAAGCTGGGTCAGCTCTCCAGAGGGGGTCATTACATGGGGCTCTACAATGCTTTATTTTTATTATTCTGAAAAAGCCCTGTCAATTATGTGCAGCAAAACACTGATTCAATTAACAATCTGTGTCATCTGAAAGTATTTAAAGATAATTTCAGGCTTTTTGTATCATGGCCTATTTTTCGCACTGCACCTAAACTGCAACCTTGTTTCTTTAGTCTGATGTAGTTAATTTGCAGCTTGAAATGACATGCCCATTAGCAATCACATTTGATTTTTAAATTCCATTTTTAAGGTAATTTAGGATATGATTCATGAGTAAAGGCTAAATTAAGAGCCAAGGACTCTAATTCCGTCTTTTGCTATGAAGTTTTCTGTAGCTCCTGACTCAATAACAGTCAGCTTCCAGCTGTCCTATTTACAAACAATCTCTCTACTGACAAAACAGTCTGTCATTAGCTATTTAATGCACTGTGATGATGATCTACATGGTATTTAAAACATTTCTGCTGTGTACCCCTCTGGGAAAGTGACTGTTGCGTACTATAGTTCAGTCCTTGTTGTATGAAGTGGCTTCTCCCATGAGAATAGTGCTGTTGCTTGAATAACAAATATCATCCAGTCCTTACATACAAGTGGACCTTCTGAAGTTGTATCCTGACAAAGTAGGAATTTCTGCATGAGGAAAAATTCAGATTATTTTTACTGTACATTTTTCCATAAATTTCAAGTATATAGTATAGTGTTTGTTGACTTCTACAACAGGGGAACACATGTTTTCACAGAACAGAAGACTGACTCCCTTCTTCAACTGCAATACTAAAAAAAGTTATAAAAAAGTTACTTTTTTCCAACCTCTGAAATTTTCATATATTTCATATGACAGCTCTGTAAGCACATCTTAGAATATCTTCTTCCTGTGCAATAATATTGCATTGTTGGATTATGTTAATTATTTATTTGCAAACATCACCATAATTTTCTCCTGTGGTACTACAGCTTTATTAACTTGTCTTTCTGAGGCTGAGTTACCTAATCTAAGCATTTAATTTTGCAAATCTTCCTGCATCTTGTATTGCTTTGAGGTGCAGGCTAAGGTTTTCACAACAATTCTTTTTATTGCTGAAATAGCTAAAGACTCTCCTCCAGGCGGTGCTGCTTATCAGTATTCTGAACAGAATCTCAGCCTCTATGTACCCCTGAGGCATTGCCTTTGAGGTATCGCCTTGCTTTTCAGGGTGCTCTTGCTAACTCATCTTTCAGTATTGCTGCGCAATGGTGTAATGATTTTATGCTTGTGCTCTTCTACTGCCGTGGAAGGAAGTATCACAGCCTTGCTGAAAGTCACGCTGCATCATTATCCCACATCCCCAGTGATTATTTTGTCAAAGGGAAATGTCCAATATCAGTCATTTTCTCTTTCTGGTCAAATTATTGTTCTTCCTAATTCTTTCTCTACTCCGAGTTGTTTCGCTAAGAGTAATTCCAGCAATTTATCTCTTTAAAAATAACAGATACCTATTAGTGCAAAATATAATCCATGCCAGTCTAAGTTCTCTACATAATACTTGTGTTTTTCTGCTGATATACCAGAGGCATGCTGTCGCCTAGTGAAATCAAAAGTATTTCAATGCCAAGCGTCTTAATATGTGCAGAGCTGGAGGTGATGAATGGTCACCTTGTCCAAGCCCATGTAAGCTATGCAATATTGACAGCTGCTGTGGAGCTCCTCCTGTTGTACTCCAAGGGAGCTATTTTTGACTGCTGCGAATATTGGGTATGAATTGGAATGTCTTAAGATACATCAGGACCTAAATTTATCCTCTATTTTTCTGAAAGTCTCAGACTACATGCTGGCATATGTCTTGCCCTCTGTCAGTGAGAAAATTTAAGAATTCCATTACTGCAAAAATAAATTAGACTAATACAACTACAAATATCTTTGTTATTCTAAAATTACGCATTGGTCAGAGGTTAATAATGCTGTTTTTCTCTATTAAATTGCTTTACTTGAACACAAGCCCTGTGATATCAGAGCCTGGTAGTGAAGAAAATTGTAAGATTTAGCAAAGGTTGTACAATAGACCTTAATGAAAAAGAAAATAACTAGTAACTTGCATAAAAAAGTGGAGATTTAGAGTATGTTGTGAAACCCAGTAAACTTGATAGATCACTTACGTACAACTTACAAAAACAATTAAAAAGAAAAAAAGCAATTCTTAATTAGAGTAACAACTCCAGACTTTTAAATGCCCCTTAGAACTCAAACAACAGTGTTTAAAGTTGGTTGGTTAAGGCACAGCAGAGCAATAATCTAGTTTGTAAAATGCATCTCACCTGTTGATTTTATTCCTATTTATAGCTCTGCTGACCGGGAATCGAACCTGTGCCTCGGCGGTGACAGCACCGCGTCCTTAACCACTAGACCACTCCCCGGGCAGACGGAGCTTGTTAGCCCTGTAAGGCAATCCATCTGCGTCCTGAGGACCTCGCTGCCACCGTCCAAGCTCACGTGGCCCCGGCAGATGAACCTCAGGATTAAAGGGTGGGCTCAGTTCCGCGCACACTGTGTCTCACCTAAAAAATCCAATGCGCAGGCTGGAAGGTGTAAAAACCTTCCCCGGATCTTCATTCACGAAGACTGGCCATTATTATAGCTCTGCTGAAAGGCCTCTAAGAGAAACTCTCTCATTTCATTTTTTATACATTTTGAATATATATTGTTTCCTTTTGCAGTTTAAATCCCTTGCTCATTGCTTCCAAGAATGTTAGTAAAGCATGTCCTCTATACAACAGTACATGCATAAAGAGATAAGTGGAATCTTAGTATTGATTCATTTCTGTACCACACTTCTACTTCACTGCCACAGAGCCAAATCAATTTTTCCCATTGTATTGGTTATACTCACTGTCTTCCCTTGCATATGCTGTATACCAGGACACTTGTAGAATGGCTTTGGATTGGAAGATCATCTTGTTCCAACCAGGGACACCTTCTACTAGATCAGGTTGTTCAGAGGCCCATCCAACCTGGCCCTTAACACTTCCAGGGATGGGGCATCCACAGCTTCTCTGGGCAATGTGTTCCAGTGCCTCACCACACTAACAGTAAAAATTGTCTTCCTGACATCTAATCTAGGCATACCCTCTGTCTGTGGTCCTATCACTATGCTACACCAGATTTTGCAGCTGTCAGCAAAACTGCTACATGTAGAGCTACGATCAGCTAAGGACTCATGATCACCTGGTGTGGCGCAGGCCAAACCGTAAAAACTAGAGTTCAGCATTTCAGATTACAGCATATTTCGCAGTAAACATAACACAATTGTGAATCAGCACCTTGCTCACAATAATACCTATTGAACAACTAAGGGTATGCAAGGTGTTGCCATGAGCCCTGTAAGAGTTGC
>NW_020955572.1:238190-242320 GCF_003031625.1 Empidonax traillii
ATGCTACACCAGATTTTGCAGCTGTCAGCAAAACTGCTACATGTAGAGCTACGATCAGCTAAGGACTCATGATCACCTGGTGTGGCGCAGGCCAAACCGTAAAAACTAGAGTTCAGCATTTCAGATTACAGCATATTTCGCAGTAAACATAACACAATTGTGAATCAGCACCTTGCTCACAATAATACCTATTGAACAACTAAGGGTATGCAAGGTGTTGCCATGAGCCCTGTAAGAGTTGCACACTTCGAATTAAGGAGTTAGTTTCAGAATTCCTGCTCTAAATCAAATGTATGTTCTTGAAAGAGGCTGATGGCAAACACAGTGGGAACACAGTTCCCACCCTTTGGGAATTTAACTAGAACCCAGGAGACTTGAAAATACATTTCTATTTTTACTGTATATGTTCTTTAGCAAATGCCTAGAATGAACTCAGTGGGGTGCCCTCCTTGCTGTACTCTGCTGCATTTACACTGGTAAGTCTCAGCAAAAGATTCTGTTACCTATAGAACTGAACAGCAACTTTAGCCTTGGAGCAGTAATTCTGTCTGGTAGCTGAGAAAACTCATTACTCAGTTTGGAACAGCTGAAACAGAAATGCACATATGCGCAGAACACATGGACACACATAGGAGAGCCTTAGCAGACTGTCAACTGTTCCAAGGTCTCAATTTCTCCCTGTTTGCTCCCAAATCCCTTGGAAGGGGGCTAGCAGCTTCAGGTCAGGATCATGCACTAGATATTTTGCAGGCAGGATCAGGAGAACAAGTTTGTATGAAGAAGTGGTTCTAGTTATTTCTTTGAAAGTGCACTAAATGCCATGAAATTTTCAGCTTTCAAGGAGAACTAACCTGTTTGCAAATAAAGTAGATGTCATCTTCCAGCAGCTAGAACTTCTGACATGTCCATCTCATCAAACACAAGTACATAGTGTATGCACAAACATGATCTATATTAAGACGGCATGGACATTACAAAGCTTTTAGGTACTTGACACAGTTTTTGGTGTGCAGAGGGATGAGCAGCACTTGTCTCTGTTCAGCAAGGCCTCAGTGTGTCAGCTGGCCTAGTTATATTGTCTACAGGGGAATTTGACTTACAGTGCTGCCTTTGTCTGTTCTCTTCATTAAAAATAACACAGAAAGCTCTCAGGGTAAAGCAGCCTGCAATGCAAATATAAAACATCAGCTTTGTGTGGCCCAAATGCCTCTGGGAAATCTCCAACACTCTCTGAGACTTCATTTTAGGAGCCAAAATTCTAAACAGATTCCCTTCTCACACATTTGCATAGATTTCCTCCTCACCACCACACTATATTCCAAAGCAGTAATAGGAACACTTTGTACAACAAGAGCTGCAAATGTGCAGTAGGTCCTTATTTTCAATATACCACACACGTGTACCACTTTTCACCTATGCCCATCTCAGCCTCTTACTCTCTGCCTAAATAAATTCACCAGCATCTTCTTTTTTTTTTTTTTTTTTTTCTTTATTGAGTCCTAACACCCTGGCCTTTATCTGGGAGGTGGGTTTGTTGTGAGCATTAATGTCTTTCTTTGCTGTGAATCCACTGTCAAAAGTAGTGACTATTTTGTGTAGTGTTCCCTATTTGAACATAGTAACCATTTTCTCATGTCCTACTATTTCAAATATTTTTAAATGAACCAAGTTAGCAAAGTCAGATGTTATCAAGTCTTTATTTGCTGTGGCTTAAATACATCTGAACTGAGGTGAATATATGCCAGATGATATACCAGGTTATTGGTTCCTTGACTTGGGGTCTGAGAGTAAGATGCCCTGGCAATCTTGATTTATAGAACTAAAGGTTTTCTGAGTTGTGGTCTCCTTAAAATTCACTTGTAGCAGATGCAAATTTAATACCAAGTAGTAAATTTAACACTATAAATCTATTAGGCTTGTACTTAAAAGGAAAAAAAAAAAATGGAAAAAAAAGCCATTAAAATTTTGTGAACAATATGATTTGTAATACAATTTCTGTATTAATTCTAATGAAATTGTGCAAACTGCTTTTTGATATAAAACAGGTACAGGTAAGTATTTCTTCCATTTATGTGCATACTTCATTTTTCATTTATTGATAATAAATCTGTTCCTGAATGGATTGTTACAGCCCTATGTGCCTTGGCCAGTCTGCTTGCTTTTTTCCTGTTTAGTAGGTTCTAGCATGAATTCCTGTTTACTTCCACGATCACAAGGTGATCTGTAAAATTGCTGTATGTCCTTTAATTGGAAACTGGAATTGCAGATGTCCGCAAATGACTTTGTCATTCCCCTTGTTCATTTCAGATGTGTATTGAGTAAACCGACAACTGAGACCTATCAAGTGTTCCCCTCTGTAGTCTCTTCCATCAGGCTGTTGAGTTTGTTCATTTTCATCCTAAAAAGGTCCGGGGGTGTAAATGTGTCAAAGCTGTTTTCTATTATTTGATAAACTCAGAGTCGAAACTTTTTGCTGAAGGCTACAACTTTGTCACATACATTGAAAACTTTCAGCTCTAATTTGAAGTCAGTAAATCATGAGAAAATATCAAGGATGTAAATTACTAGCAAGGTCATGACTCATTTTCAATATGAAGCAACTGAGAAGTAGAACAATCAAGGAAGCAAATAGGCTGTAAACTTGGTTGGTTGCTGAATAGAACTGAAGACTTCAGTACATTCACTGCTGAACTATTCCTAGAAACGTATATTATAGTTTTCAGGCTGAAAAGCACTTTTTTTAATTGGCAGTGCTTTCTGATGGAGGCTAAAATATTCCAGCAATTTCAAGTATCCCTCTACCTGCAACATCCAGGCAACTTCAAAGATAGGTCTCTGGGGAGACATGGCAGCCTGGCAATTCTTCAGCAAGATCAAAGTTTTGGAAGAAAATGAGCTTTCTTTGACCAAAAAAATGGGGATTTTGTAATTTTTGCATCTGTGCAGCTGCATAAAACAAAGGTAAGAACTGAGAAAACTCCTGGGAAACTATGGAAGACATCATGAGGTTGAATTAGCACCTCTTTGCTAGCTTCTCTTTGCCCAGAGAAGGGCTCTTTCACTGTGTTTTGGAAAAACCTGTGTGAATACATTCCTAATCTCACAAGGCATGAATGAATTTATGAGTGAAGAAAAACGTTACACCAGTGTCAAGGTTTTAAAAGCAAAAGGGAGAAACCTGATTAAAATAAAGGTATCTCGTTCATTGAAAAGCTGTGAAAGGCAAACAGATGCACAAACCCATTTATAATCTTGTTAGGTGATTCTTGTATTAACTACAGGCACAAAAAATAAACAGAGGAAGGATTAGAGTTTCAAGTGGGTTCAATGACTGTGTCTAATTAGCCCTTGTCATGGATCTCTGCTGCTTTAAAGGTTACTTTCTTACGTAGGTGAGAGCAGCATCTCTACAAAGAAGCCTGCTGCCTATTAAGAACCACTACATTAAAAAATAGTTTGCTGCAGATTTCTCCACTTAAGTTTGAATTTACATCAAGGAGTTAACATCACTGTTAACCATGATGATCCACAGTTATGCTCTAGAGATTGCACTAAGTTCAAGAGGAAGTATTTGTCAAGCAAGCATCTAGACTTCACACAAAGGAAAAAATGTCACTGTAAAAGCTTTGAATGTACAAAAATCAAGACCATAAAAAAAAAAAAAATCTGTGGTTGTGTCCAAAGGGAAAACATCAGAAAGACACAATGGAAAAACCTAAAGGTTTCTCCATTTCAAAGTGGAAGTAGAGAGCTGCAGACAGCAACTCAGTATTAATGCATTCCTTCCTTAAAATGAGGGTGAGGGATGGGCAGGAAAGCGATGCCCATTTCAATCATAAAACTGAACTACTTTTTCTTTAAGAATAAAGACATCAGACAACATGGCAGTAAGAATTCAAGATCTACAAACATTCAACCAAAGAACAGGAAAAAGATGCCCATTTGTGAGTCGCCTAGAGTGCAAAATCAGAGCATACCTTCAAAATGTACTGCTATGACAATGTATCATGTGCATGATGAAAAAACACATTCAAATACATTTCTTATTGAGAAACTATTTGTACATCATGTTGTCCAGTCCTGAACTGCTTAAGGGAAGTCAGAATTCATATTTGCATTTTAAACTAAAG
>NW_020955572.1:242465-245201 GCF_003031625.1 Empidonax traillii
GCCTAGAGTGCAAAATCAGAGCATACCTTCAAAATGTACTGCTATGACAATGTATCATGTGCATGATGAAAAAACACATTCAAATACATTTCTTATTGAGAAACTATTTGTACATCATGTTGTCCAGTCCTGAACTGCTTAAGGGAAGTCAGAATTCATATTTGCATTTTAAACTAAAGTCACTACTTGACATTTTTGCATTTGAGCTGTTTTATACTTGGAATGCATTATAGAATACTGAGATAAAAAGCTTAAGGTTGTTGTCAAAATTAATTGTTTCTGTGTATCTGCTTCTGCTTGACTCATAAATGGACTAAAAAAGGCTTTGGCTATCCATTTGACTTAATTGAAAATATGTAAAATTATCTGTCCAATAATGTGTGACTACAGCTTCATCTTGAAAACAACCTAAAACTCACATATACTTTTGGTCCAGGTGACCCTTCTTTTGTAGTGGGCAAAAGAATAGTTTCATGTATGAAGCAAAGTGGGAGTTTTGCACATTAGTTACAAAACTGTGCTTCTAATTAACCTGACAATTTTAAAAATGCCATTTTAAGCATCTAGAGTCCAAATGCAATGGTGCCTGGTATGGTTAAAAGCATTTATCAGTTTATTATAAAGGGTATTCTGCAACATTGCTAAAAATGTATTTAATATCTCACCCCTACATTTAACTGGTTTTTGATGTGTTTCTTTTTTTATTTGGTTTATTTTGTTTGATTAGGTTTTGTTTGTTTGGTTTTTATAAATAAACACATTTTTAAATAACTATCAGCCTGATGCAGGCAACTCTACCTAGGTTGTAGAATATGATTTTTTCCTTGTCAGTCAACAAGGTATTTTGAAAAATGCTATGCCATTGTAGTATCCAAAACAAAGGAAAAAACTCTTTCAGTACTGGTATAATGCAAAAGGTCATACAGTGTGGACTTGCTTTGGGGTGAGAGCTACATAGATAGTACAGTGCCAAACAGTTTTTAATTCCTACCTTGATTCTGCACATATGCAAATACAGGCATGAATTCAACATGAGCATAAATCATTTGAAGGACTGAAACCTAGTGTTTGCAAATTATTTTGCTGATTTGCAGTTTTAAAACAGAAGGTATCAAACACATCACTTTTTCTTAGTTTTGTGTTAAAACATCCATGATTTACATTGAAGTACCAAGTCTCAAGAAGGAGTTTTTTAAAATTTTTCTCAAAATGTTTCAGATATTCGTTGAATAAATGTAAGGAGATTATAGCAGTTTAGGGTTGTCTGAACCTGTGTTGTCTAGACAAAAAGCTTAAATTGAAAGACAAAAACTGGGAACTGATGAAACTCTAAATCTGCAAAAATATGTGCACATGCCTAATAACATTAGTGAACCAGTCCACTGGTTTGTTTGCATACACAAAATTAAATACACAATTGTTTCAAAGAATTGACCCTAGGTCTGCAATATTAGACAGCTGTTTGGAGTCATATTTTTAATACATAATGTAATACTTCACTATGAATGATTTTCCACTGAAAAACCAAATAGTGCCAAAAAGTGAGCTTCCTGAGTTAATTTTATTGGTTAAAAAATAATATTCCTTCAAACCCATTAAAAATATGTGAGTTCCAAATTTCTTAGCTCTCTAAGTATTATGGAGAGGCACAACAATCTTTTAGCATGTGTTTTTGGGAAAGGTACTGAAATACACTGAAAGCATGACCTTTTATGATATCTTCATATGATCTACTCAGAGAACATTTCAATTGGTCTTTAATAATAGTTTCCAAAATGTTAACTGTGTCAAGATGTCAGGTCAGGATTAGGTGTTGCTACTGATTTCACAAGCTACTATGCCACTAAAGTGTGCAGTAATTTAATTAATCAGTTATGAAAGAATTCATATGGCTGTTGTACAGAATGATAAACACTAGTAAATGTTCTACCAGCCATAGTGCCCTAGATAGTTCTCTGCGGCAAATCACTTCACCACTAATTAATTAAAAAAACTTTTAAATGATGACTGGAGACGCAGACCTTAAATATCTTTGAATTTCAGTTAATCTTTTTGTATCTTTGCTTATTTTTATGTCCTCTCAGACAATTTCCCTCTTCATGACTTCCGTTTCTCTTTCAGCTTCCCCATTATCTATTATTTTTATCTGTTCCTTTTCCCACCCAGTGTTTTCTTTCCTTACATTCTTTGTTTCACAGTAACCCTGCTTTAGCAGCTTTTGGAACGTAGCAATGACTACGCACATTATTTACTTCCAGACACCTCCCCAAATGCCACCCCAGTCTTTCTCTGGAATGCAGAAAACACCAGCTCTGTTTCCCCATAACAAAAAGTAGTATTAAACAAGGGACAATGTACTGCAACAGCTCTTCCCTCCACAGCTAACCTGTCATCATCCTCTTTGGGACCATGACTTACCTTGTATGCATCATTTAAAGGTTTTCACTGTAGTCCTTTGGTGACAACTCCAACATTGCTGTCAGATGCATCGTCTGTTGAGCCTGGTAAGGCAAGAAGAGTGCCACCTGCAATCAAGAGGCAAGGAGTCAAGTAAGCAAGCTGTAGTGAAAAACAACTGTGGGAAGCCTCAGCTGGGACCCCAAAACATGCAGCCTCCTGAGCACTAATTCAGGAGCTGCAGCTGCACTCAACCCTTTGCTCTAGCCTGAGTGGGGGTGAGGGTGTGCTGTGCCCAGCATTGCATTTTCCCCTGCCTTCATGGCTTGTCCCTCTGAT
>NW_020955572.1:245718-338609 GCF_003031625.1 Empidonax traillii
AGGGGGTGGTACTGTGAAACTGCAGCTTGAGGGTGAGAGCACTGCCTTGCCAGCCTGGCTGTCACCACTGGCTCCTGGCTTGCCCTCCCTTACAAAGAAGTCTGCTCTGCTTCCTGACAAAACCCTTCAGGGGTAAGAAACCCACTCTTTGGTGCCCTGAGACGGACATTATTTTGCCTGTAAAGATAGTGTCATCCTGCATCCTTCAATCTGTTCCAGTACTCACGTGCTCCATCCATCCTTTGAAGCACGAGCATTGAGGTATGAGGCTTGAGGTAGATGTATAAAGCCATCTATCATCCTGCCTGCTTTAAGTGGAAGCCCTCAGGCAGCTATTCCAGACCCCAGGTGACAAATTCTTGTATCTATCCAGTATCTGTCATATGGTCCCTCACTGTATGCAAGAATATCTTTTTTTCCCATATTGTAGGCTCAGACCAGAAACTCATGTTTTGCAAAGTTATCTGGACAGCTGCAGGGTCACTTCAGTCAGACTGGGAATTCACTTCAAGTACAGAAATGTATTGCCATGCCTGGCTACAGGATGGCATTTTGTGCTCCTGAATGGCAGGACAACATCCCAGTGGTATCTTCAGCACTATGATTCATTTATTGAAGTCCCTGGAAACCCAGGAGCAGCTGACTCTCTGAGTTCAGCAGGAACAGTTTCACCAGGAGCAAATGTTGTAGGAAACTATTACGTGCAATGCCTAGTTTTGCTCTGACCAGTACAGTTAGAGAAAGTAAACCCAGGACACATAAGGAGAAACAATCCAACTCGGAGCTCATTTGTTTTAGAGATGTAACTGAGCAATAACTGTGCTATGTGGTTTATTTAAGCCCATATTCTTAAGGAACTTACTGTTTCAAAATTTCCTTTAATTTTTAAATTTATGACATTGAAATTTGCAAATAGATAAAAATAATTCACTTTTAAGAAGTCACCAGAGATATTTTCCCTCTTTCAGTTGTGCAGATTGTTTCCAGTATATTCTGAGAAATTTTCAGTGTTTTAAATTGAACTGGAGGTGAAGTAAAAAAGAAACCTATTATTTACTTATCTGCTACCATTAGTGTAGGAGCTACTACATCTCACTACTTCCAATGGACGTATAAAATGCAGTTCCTGATACAGCTGAAACCTTTGATCCCTTGACAGAGAGCAAAACTATTATTTACACAATTGTAACAGTTCAGAAAGCAGAAGAAAATTGATTTATCTGCAATGTACCATGCACATGAGAATTATCAAGGAGCTTTCAGAAGAAAAACCAAGAATAGAAATTAAATGAAAGAAAAGCCTCCTCTCACCATTTTTCCACCCTAGCAGGTGCATATATAGATATATTATGTACATTTCAGAATTGCTTTAGTGCATTCATATAGAAAAAGTGAAAACTGCTGCTGGAAACAATGAAAAAAAATTTCACACTGAGCAATTTTTGGTGATTCAGTTTAAATGAACAAGTCTGAGGAAAAATATGTTAACTTGGCACTCATTTTTTTCCTCATCTTTATGTTTGAGGATATCATAATGAACTGAATGAAGAAATAAGCTCCATTTCAAACTAGTGATTATGAGAACTTGCCACTGGATGTGATACTGCATGAGTTGTGACAATCTGTGTCCTTAGGCTATATATACTTGCCGGTGAGGTATGACAGTCTCAAAAAGGGCTGTAAGAAAAGCAAGGTATCACTCTGAAAAAATAAGTTACCAGTAAGAACTAAGACATACCCACAAGGGCCAGCAACCCACTGATTGCTAAATTAAGGGCCTCTGTCTGAAAATACAAACACAAAAATGCAGCTGCCAGGTATAAAGTATAGGAACATTTCACTCAGCCTTGATCTTCTATTGCAAAGCTCAGCTCCTCATGTCAAGCATGGTTTTACACAGCTAGCTTGATTAGGGAGATATATTTAATTATCTTCTGAAATGGTATCAAAGAGAAATATAAAATTACAGAGACACTTGAAGAGTTGTAACTTCAGAAACTAACCATTTAATAAAGAAAAGAATTGATTCATAAGTGTGCCATTTGTAACTTCAAATACATTTTAAAGCTTATCTCTTCTTTGGAGTAATAGCCCTATTTCTTTTTACAAGCATTAAGCATATTATACCTGTTCTCAGGTATAAAAAACTTGCTTTTGGCTGAAAGCATCAGCGTAAACTAATTAGCTTTTTTTTGAAAAATTTTTTTTAATTAAAAATACAAAACCTCTTTGCTTGAGATAGTACTGATGAATGTAAAAAAAGATTTATGTGTTTTTCTTGAGTGATTAATACTTCATGTGTAGAATTACACTGCGTGATATTCTGGTGTAGTAATGCATCTAGAGTTGAAAGGGTTGTGCCTTATTAATAGCCAGTATTAATTAACTATGTTGCTTACTGTGAGATTCAATGCTGAATTTCAGCTATGGACATCTTGCAGTCACTCTCATATTCTAGGGGTGACAGTTATTTAATTACTTGACAAGACAAATATTAATTCTATATTACGTATATTTCCCTCCTGATCTGAAGTCCAAATCTAAGTATGCTCTGTCTTCTACTGACACACTGTAAAAGTTTTCCGTTTTGCCTCCCACTCCTCAGACTTCCAGAGTTAACTGACCCTAACAAGGAAGAAATAGCAGAAAACAGCATTCATTTTTAAATGTGTTATTTCAAAATTGCAAGGCCTAAGCTTTGAAAGTCCTTTTGTAAACATTCTGAAAACCACTTTAGACTAAAGATGTTTCCGGAGAAATGTATATCTTAGTCACTTAAATTCATTCAAGCAGAAATAACCAGCATCAGTAAGGAACCTGGGGATTTAAAAGCATACCAAGAGGTATATAATTTGTCCTAATTACTAACAACTGTAAGATAGCTGACATACTAGGTCAGACCAAAGGTCTGTCTTACTAAAGATGCTGTTTTCAGCAGTGGTCATAACAGATGTTCGAAAACACCAGGGTAAGAAACAGCAAGCATTCATGAATCTTCCCTACGACCTCTTGCTTGTTCATAGTGCCAGGACTATCACTGGTGAGCTGTGTTGAAGAGCATGATAAAGATTTCCTCTTTAGATTAGAATCCAAAGCATAAATCTACTGCTGTTCTGGGAGAAGTTGCATTCTAGCTTTGAAAAAAAGATGCTTCCTTCTACTGTTAGTCCACCAAGGCTCTGGGGCGTCTGTATTTTGTGGGTAGACAGTAACTTCATCTACCTGTGATCTGAAGAGATGCAAGCTTTTTTTGGTATACCAAGAGAAGACCAAAAGCCTACTGAGAAGGAGGGCACAGGATCAATGCCAAAATATCTGCATTTGCATGGCTCCCTGATGTCTTGGATTGTGAACAGAGTGACTGTGCCTTGGCTGTAAAATGCCAAGATGTACTTTTCTGTTTGATTTAAAGAGAAATTTTGAAATTCCTCCTTCTATGGAAATCTTATGGGGGTAGGTGGGAGAGAATTTTGTCCCTGAAATACGTGGGCATAAAATCAAAGACCTCTAGGTTGTATCAGTGAATTTCAGTCATTTGATAGGTGATTAACATCAGAAAAAGACAGTGTTGTGATTCAGAGAGGGAAATTTCCACTAATATTCTTCCTAGACACCAAGAACAGATAGATGGCCCAAGGAAAAATAAGAAATCTGTGGCAACATCAGAATAGTTGTCAAGATTTTATGTTAAGTTTCTGGGTTTTAATAGCAGACAGTCCTCTGTGTCTTATTCAATGTGACTAAAGTATTATTTAAGACCTAGTGAACTGTTACCTTGTGAAATCTTAAAAATGTTGATATTTTATTTACAGTTAATGAAATGCACTTCATACTGAATTTATTCAAACATCATCAAGAAATTGGTTAAAGGTAGTTTTGTCTAGCCTGAAGTCAGGCCACATGAAAGTGATAATATTCTCACTCCTCTTTTCTCCACCAAACTACCAAATGTGTCACCATAAGAGAAGCAGTGTGTCAGTAGAGAGTCCTTAACTCTGGCCCATATGTAAGGGGTGAAAATAGCCAGAGAGATATTGGCCTGGTGATGATTACTTTCTTTGGAGTGGGACATTTCAAAGAACACAGATTGTGAATTTTTAACCTTTCGTGATGCAGTCTTTGTTTGGGGAAGAAAAGCAGCCGTTCTGTGCTTGGGGCAAAGCCAGAGTTGAGTCTAAAGCCAGCAAAGTCCATCTGTCATATCTGCAACAGATCGGCCAAGTTTGTAATGCAGATTTACACCATGGGCTACAACTGTGAAGAAACACAGAATCACAGTGATGTGCACTAGCTTAAAATTGCAACTTTCTTAAACACACTGAAATATTCCTTTTCACTGTGGGAAATATAAATGCAGGTGTAATCATGACTTGGTGGACAAGCTGAAAAAAACGAAATTTGATTGGAATATGATTTCCACTTTTAACTGCTTGGCTACAGAGTCGTGCTGATTGTTACTCTATTTCTGCCCTAATAATTCTCACCACATATTTCTTTGCAAAGACACAACTTCAGAAGATGAATAGGGACACTATTAACTCCTCTCACAGTACTGGCTTCAGAATAAACAATAGAACTTTGTGAAAAGCAATGTGGTTAAAATTTTTATAAAAGAGCAAATGATACTTCAGCTTACAGCAATAAATAATTCACAACTGAGTTAAGGGAGTTTGCCTATTTCTCTTCCATTTCAATTCCTAAAGGAAAGGTTACTCTCGCCTCCCTAAATCAGTGGATTTTTAGGAAAACTTGTAGTCCTGAAATCATGCCTCCATCCTAGAAAGCAGCAACTTAAGTCAGGCTGTCATTACAGTTCTTATTGACAAGCTGAAGTGCTCTAAAAAAACCTAATGCGCTAACTTTATGTTGCTCCTCACTCGGTCTAAAGCACCTCACATCTCCCATGCCCTAAGTGACATTGAAAACTGGGTTTTCCAATGAATCTCCTTGTGTTCCAATACCTGAGAATGACAAAGTCACAGTTTGGATCTACTCTAAGTCCTGATCTTTGTCAGAATGATAAACATTTTCAATGATCAGCAATTATGATTATGAGCAAATATACAATTATTGAGCATATAATTTTAAGAAAATTCAGTGAATACAGCTTTAAATATTCAGTCTTTTTTCTCCACTGCAACACATGTATTTTAATTTAAATTATTTATAAATCTACATAGTAAAATTAGTCTGCTATTACCATATATTAAGAAGATAACTGAGTTTGTAAAATTAAATCTCACTTTTTTCACAAATGGAGAAAAGATTCATTATTTCATAATCAAATTCATTATACTATTTCTGGATATTATGACTTTCCTGATATTTTTTCTGACACTCTCCCTTCTATTTCTTTTTTTTTTTTTGCATATTTTGTGCTTGTCTTCATTCAGGAGAAGTATTTCCATAGTCCACAAAGCTCGTATTTTGTGTATTTATCCCAGTAGTCAAATGTTCCACAAAGCACCTTGACTTGCCTTATGTATTTTAATTTCTTCTGCTATTTTAAAAAATATATTTCAACAACACTGTTAATAACATTTTCCTTAGCCTGATTTTGCTGTCTATTCTTACAGCACCTGAAATATATGTTTCCATCTCACATCTCTATAATTTTCAGTCCCCAGTCCCCCATTTCTATCTGTTCCTGGCAATTAATTTCCTACATCTGATTTACTATCAAACATTTCTTCTTAATACCTGCCTGTTTCATAAGCCTAAATCTAGATGGAATTCTTGTGTTCCTCTAGTACTCTTTTTTCTTATGATCACTATTAAAGTCTAGACTTCTCTAAAGGAAAATATGAGAAAATGGGAGAAAATATATTCAAGCCCTGGTAGCAGCCACTACTATTCAGGAAAAAAGTTGCAGAAAGGTACTACAAACAGCATCATCTAGTCTAAGGCCACATGGATTGAAGGATTAACCAAGATTTTCCTCTGCATTTATCGGCTTTATTTCTCTCCACACTTTTTTTTTTTTTTGCTCCTTTTCTCCCTATGTGATCACCCGCCCTTCTCTCCTTCCTTATGAGTCCATATTTTTATTTCTGTACTTAACTTTCACATAGGTAAGGTTATTTTTCTACTGTGTTTTGTCACTAGCAGACTTCTTCCAAGAACCAGAGATTGGTTTGGATGGGATGGGAATTAAAGATTGTCTCGTTGAAGGATAGCACACCTTGTACATACCAGCATCTTTTAACATTTCTGTGCCCTTTTATTTAAGTTGTTGCTGCCTCACGACTAGACACTGTCTTTCATCTTTTATACCTAACCTCCCTCCCAAAAAAGTCCTGAAAACTCTCTTTGTTGACACACTCCTTGGGCTGGATGACATGGCTGTGAAACTCCGCCTCAGTGAGCAACAGGAACATCCACCCTCCATCAACTATGAGCAGAGATTTCCCTCAGCAATAAGTCCTCTGTCACTAAATGCAGATTCTACAAAGCCCAAACAAGCTCTGCCATCATAGAGACTGTCACTTTATTCACTTCGGGAAAAAATGAAGCTCCATCCCCATCCAGGAGAAGATTGCAATATGCTATTTTTTTAAAGTGAGCTGTTTGTGGTTTTTTCCCTTCAGGGCACGATTTTCCCTTTAATTAAACTATATAGATCTACAGACAACCAGATCCCACCAATTCTGTGATCAAAGCCAGGAGTTCTGTTTACTGTTGCTTACTACGCTGAGCCTGACAGAGACTGTTGGAATTTTTTAGGCTCTGCAATGAGAATTTTTACAAACTGCAACCAGAAAAATCTAGCAAAGCACTAGGCAAACAAGAGCAATAAAAAACATACAAAGCTTTGACTGAATTGTATAAACCAGACCAACCTTACTATTAGACTGCTTCATCTTTGATTTCAGCATGCATGTTGTTTGTGAGTAGAACTGGGAAATACGCTATGCAGCTCACCTTGGGTGACTTCAGTCTGTAAACATGCTCCAGCTGACAGTTAATCCCCTGCAGGATGGTACACTCACTGGCAAGCTAGCTGGTCACTTGAGATATCTGGTGTTGGGCTGAATGTGTAGCTGATTCTTTTATTTCCCATGTTTCTAAACTGAACGCTTGTCAGTGCACGTGAGAGTTTTCAGTCTGAGAGTCCAGGGAGTAAGTGCTCTGTGACTGAGATTCTTTTGTATCTCTTTGAAAAGAAAAGAAACAAAGTGAATCCACAAAAATTATATATCTCAAATTATAAGATCAAATTTTACATATTAGCTCTATATTTATATGTCTATATTTCCATATTTAGCTCTATATCTAAAAAGAAAAAAAACTTAACTGCTTCTTAAAATTTTAATATGCATCTTTCTTGATAGCAAATGCTACTATATGCTTTGGTAAAAACACAGAAGAAGCAAAATGAAGGCATTGCTTTCATTGTTCTTAACACCTATTGTACAAGCCATTGTTTGGTCTATAAACCTCCAGTCAAGTGCAGTCTGTTAAAACTAATATAATTCTGAAGAACTTATGTGTCCCCTAGTCTTTGAATGCAGCTAAAATAATAAACAAGAAAGCAATGATGATGGGGGAAAAAAAAAAAGAAAAAAAAGGGTAAAAAAAAAGCATTAATTGTTTCCTCACTGAATGCTATGGCTTTTACTAATAATTTCAGCAGAAACTGGATCATACTGGAGGGAAAAATTCTTGTAACTTTGGTCATGAGACAAGGTAGAAAACTAATCACAAATCTGAACTATTGCACTAACATTTTATATGGCATTGTTCAGGGCCATCTATGCCTTATGCCAGAAACAGTTCCAAGGGTGCTTTCCCAGGGCAGCCCTACTAGCCCATAGAAACATAGTTTTACTCTTTCTCATAGTTCTACTTTTTACACAGAGTGACAGAGTACCTTTTAAGCAAGCTGTCTCAGGTGCACTGAGTTGAGGTTACTTTCTCCAGGAAAAATGCATAAAATAATGAATGTGGTCTGAGGGCAAAAGTCCTCTCAGGATTTTGGAGACAACCAAAGGAAGAAGCAGTAGCTGCATGATAGCCATCACAAAACATTTCTCAAAGCATCTCATTATAGTTTTCCAAATGTTGTCAGGTAGAGTAGTAGTCAATGTCATCAACAGACACACAAGGAAGAAACACAATTACAAGGGAAAAAAAGTGTTTGGTGTCATCAAAGGGGTTTAAGTGAAACTCATGGGAGAGCACAATGGAAAAGATGCAGCGAACGGAGCTGACAAAGGGAAAGAAAAGGGAATATACTTGCCAATAAATTGGAAGAATTAAAGGACTGGGTCTGAGGAATAGCCGTAAGACCAGAGTTCAAATTAAAGCTAACAGGAAACAGACAAGACCTCTGTTAAAGAAAGGAAATCCTAAAGACCTCCATCTATTCAAATATCATATAGGTGAGGGTGAAGGTAACAGAAGCAACTCTCTTCCCTCACATACAGACTCCAGGTTAAAACCAGAGGCATCTTATTAGAGAAGAAGGTTTAATTTATTTAAGAAAAAGCTACTAGTGCTTTAAGAATACTATTACTAAAATGCCTAAATTATTGGTGATTTCATTGTAACTGCATGTAGAAAATATAATCTTCCTCTAATACCAGGTGAGTGGCAGAGGCATGGAAAGCAATAGCAGCTACTACTATAAATTTTCACCAGGTCACAGATTCTTGGCTTTGTTAAAAGCAATAGCAAAATACTAATTTCATTAATGTTGAATTTCCCAAGTGAGAATATTTGTCAGATTTTCAGTACAGGCCAGTCTGCCCAGATAACATCTTATTGTCTCTTGAAACCACAGAGATGAAAGGAATAAAACAAATGGGAAAAAAAGACACAACTCCCCTCCCCCCCCATAAAACAACCTCCTGAGCTTTCACTAGACACAGACTTTTGCATGATTTAACTCTCATTTGTATGAATATCATGAGAACAATCCATGTTAGCACATGACACTAACAGGTAATAATCTTTATAGCTTTATCGCAGGACTATGAGGAACAATAAATGGCTTTTGTTGCCTATAGAATGTTAGTGTGCAGCTGAACAATTTCAGAATCTCACATGGTCATTACAGCTACACTCCATTGCCATGAACGCTCCTATGGATATTTAAGACTTAAACAAAAACAACACAAGCAATATAAAAGATATTAATCTTAGCAATGACCTTCTTGAAGTATTTAGCACATTTTGCAAATGAGCAGATGACAAACTATCCTCCAAAAGCTGTCTCTGCAAAATGCACTTTCATTTCAGTTCAGGTTTGCTTTCAGTGCTGCAGTTTTGAAAAGGCCCAAGATGAGTACGAAGACAGATAATGTCACTTCTTTTCTTAAAAGAGTCCTATCAGGGTGCTGAAGTTGATCAAACAAATCTTACATCTTTTTCACAGATGCCCTCTCTTATTTCCATTCAGCTGTTAAAGCCTTTTCCTGAGGCTTTGTGCCTTTTGGCATTTCATTCATACTTTAAGAGATAAAACTGTTATGCCTACCTTACTAAAAGTCTTGCATCTTTCAAGGCATCCATGTAATAGACTGGATTCATATAGAGAAAGAAGCAGCAGCTAAATCTGTTCTGGTAAGACAAGTATGTTTAGAGGTTGAGATCAGAGATTTGATTCACAACTAGTTGATTTAGATAGGCTTCCCGTTCAGAAATAAGAAGGGTGGATACTGGCTGCCTACCAGCTTAAAAATTCATGAATGGACAGTCACTGGGGCAGGTGATAAATAAAGGTAGCTGTTCCTTTAGCAATTTTGCAAGGATATTTGTACTGATGTGAAGGAGGGCAGAAAGTCTCTTTGTCCTGTTCTTCAGTTGCAGTGAGCAGGCGACTACACTGCCAGTGATTTCTAGTCCTGCCTGGTAGAAGGTACCACCAAACTACATAACAAATATGGAGAACAAACAGACATAAGCCTTTAAATACATACACACATTTTCTTTGATACTCATTCAACTGTCTGGCTTTAAAAAGTCAGCATTCTAAATGTTAATGAACTACAAGCTTTCCAACATATAGAAAATGTATTTTGTAACCTAAACCCCAGAGACAATGGCATGATTTAGTGCCTTTCCTCAGTTGGAAATAATATTGTCTCTCAGTAGTATAATCTTGCAATCTCATATAATTCTGTTAATGCTGACAGTCAGATGAACATATCCCTTCTGAAAATATAAAGGTATACTCACCTTAATAAGCTTTTATTCTTTGACCTGCTCTGGCATAATCAATGTTGAGGTTGTACACAGATTTTGTAAATTCTGTGCAGATGACCACTGCCCATGGTGTTAATCCTGCTTTCACAGCTCTTTGGAGTAAATGACCTGGGATACACCAAGGATACTGTTTCTGGGTTCAGTAGCACCGCCTGTCTCTCTGTCTTTGCCGTAGACTGTCACAGGCTCAACCCAAGAACCACCCAACAACAAGATGAGTGTCACTATGGGATAGTGCTCATGCTCTAAGCTAGTTAAAATCAGAGCTGTATGTGATTCACATTAAGCTTTCTATTTTACTGCATAAAACAGGGAAATTAATGCATGATCTTTTAGTTAGAATTAAAGTTCCAATTATTTGATTAAAATTACAATCACTTCATAAGCATATCAATAAGAATGGAAGTGAACATAATGGAAAGTAGTTTGAACAAAAATAAAAACTGTGCACATGAAGAGATAGTAAAAAATGGTTATAATTAAAGTTAAATGAAAACAATTGAATTTCAGGGAGTCTGAATGTGACTTATTACAGGAACTTTGTTTGACATTGCAACATGTGTTTCCATTCAACACTCAGCATCCATAATGCAAGTGGCCATTTAAGTTCACATGAGTTTAAGAAAAGAACTGTGTTCCTATTTTAAAATTACCTAAACTCTGTAGAAAGCCTTTATTTTGTATTTTTGCTTTAGAATTGGCTGGGGAAAAACCCCCAAACTGGTAAAATCTGATAATTTCATGATTTTCAGAGGTGTGTTTAGCTCCAGGGAATGCCTTTGTAAAATGTCAACCACTGTGACAAGACAGGATCTTCATTAAGAAAGGGCAGATGCAGTATTTAGAGATTCTTGATGGAAAAGTTGACAATATAGATAAAAACAAGCTATTTATATCTGTGCTAAAGGATCTTTTCATGCATAATTATTTATTTATTTTTCCTGTCAGAAAAAAATGCATTCTTATTTGAAGGACAGATTAATTTTTTTTTTTATGTTACAAGGTCATAAAATAATTTTTCAAATACAAATAATTGAAAAGCTAGATTTTTGCTATTTAAAAGAATCAGTGCTTTCTCCCTTTCCCACAAAACTTCTCCATCAGCAGGGTACAACTTCAAGATTCCATATGTGCCTTTTTGTTTTGCGAGAGAAGATTTGTCAGTAAGAAGACAGGCTGTGCCCTTCCTCCTTATTTATAAATTTGCTGCAAGTTCACAATTTACTGAAATCACATCTGATGTAACAACCAAAACTACCTTGCCACTGAACATCTGACCACAGAGAGGTATACTACAGAGTGGGAAAAAAAAGTATGCAAACACTTCCCTGCCAGAAAAGATTAAGAAATTGCATTTCTGCTATGTGTAATTCAAAGTATGCCAATGTGCGCAGTCCATTTAGAAGAGAGTATTCTGGATGCTAAACATCATCACACACACGAAATTGAAATAAAAAATATACAAAATTCTAATATTAAGTAGGTGAGTAAAGATGAAAATACCTTCTTGAAAATTAAGGTATACATACAAAAATATCTGATCTGACAAACATATTTATTGCAAACACATGTAATAAAGAATGTTTTTTTTCAGGTTTTGTTAAAAAAATGAACACTGTGGTGGAGTTGAATAAAAATGAAATTGTTCAGAAACATGGAAATTTGAGAAGCTCATCAACTACAGTAACCTGTCAGCAGAGATGCACATGAATATTCTAAATTAAAACCAATGAAATATTGGTTTATTTACTGTAAATTTTCATCATGGGTGGTATTATAACATTGTTATAGTGATAGTTATATCACTTCTGAAGGATGAACTCCTAAACTCAGAGCTATTATTGATTTGATTCTATGGTAGTTAGCAAAACAAACCCACAAGTTTTACATAACAGATGCAAATTCTTTTCTTCTTGAGTGCCAAAATGCAATGTTGACATAACTGAATAAAGAAAGTAGAAGGATGTGTCACAGTTACTTTTAAAACTTTTATAGTCTGTAAGGTAGTAGAATATAACATTTTAAGGAAAAAAAAAAGATTTTGTGATAAAAGGAACTGTCCCATGTGAAATCTGAAATGTGGAATCAGATCTGACACAGAATCTTGAGCTGAGAATGTGTTAGCTGTTGGATAAGAATATGAATTATTTTTCCTTTTCCAAGTCAAGCCACCATCTAAAGATTGCTTAAAATAACAAGCATACAAGTCATAGCCATAAAGCATCTCTACACAAGCATAATGTTCTCTAAAGTAAAAAAATACAATTACTCATGCACATTAGTACTTCCAGAATATTTATTTCTGCATAGTTTGGGGATATTTCCCTCTTTCTGTCTTGTTAAGTGTTTTTCAAGTCCATTTAACCTGGACCTTGAACACTCAAATTCAAAATTAATACTTAAAACCTTCAGGCATTAACCTCCCTATGGTAAAGCAGTTTTTGCCACTTCAGATTTTCACATACTGAGATGCTGGTCTCAGTGCTTAGCAGGAAGCTTTATGTACAGAAGTCAGAAGCCTCAGAGAAACACTACTTGCCTGTCTTTTCTCCATCTGTTACAGTTTTCATTCAACATTGTGTAAGACTGGTATTTAGTTCTGTTCTCTGGATGGTGATGTTCAAAATTTAAATTCTTCTTTCCAGCAGGATACTGAAGCTCAGACACCACTCAAGCTAAATTCCACTTAACTCCTGCTATAGTATCTCAGTACTTTCAGGTCTCTTCTAACACATACTGAAAATCAAGCCCTTCATTTCCTAATGTAGTGATGCATCAATAGAAATGTTATATTTACTCCTGTGAATTCAGCCTGATTTCATAGTTAATATCAGTTCCTGATAAATAATATATGACTGTTTTTTAAATAAATGCTTATACCTTTGTGTTATGTTTCTGGTTTAAGTCACAGAACAGAAAGCCCCTTAGAGCATCTACAAGGCAACTGATGTAAATAAACTATTATTTTATGAGGAGTTCTTACTAGTTAGTTATTCCTACTAGTCAGCAAGTTTATATTAAACACACTTTGATTACTTGATGTATAAAAGTGGTACTTACTGTGAGTAAAGATTTTCAGTTCAGCTCTATGGCTTGATTTTGCTATCCTCACTGGCACTAAGCAGTTCTTCATCCTGTTCATTGAACATTATTCATATCTTCATGTTCACATTTAAAGGTAAAACTGACTCCACATAAGCTCTACATAAGGATTCATAAACAGAGAATGATCTACTTACCCCATATGTCTTCAAATGCTGATTTTTACATCTGGATTTTATTACTTTGATTTTTTCCATTTCCTCAGCTAACATCTTTGTTTATATCTATTGTGAGAACTATGCCTCTTTATAGCAGTTATTACTGGGGGCAAGGGGAGAAGTGTTTATCTTGTATTGGCTTTCTTAGCAGAACCTGAAAGCTTGTCTAGGTGGCTGGGAGAGTTTGCTGGCATCCATAGCGTTTTCCATGACATGAATACATAGCTGATTTACCAGTCTATGCTAATCCCAGCTACTCTGGTCAACCAGTGGAGAGTTCGTAATATGCAATTCAGGAGCAGCAGCTTCTTAAACCACCTCAGATAGACCATCTGAAGCCAGTCGGACATACCACCTTCAGCAGCCATCTCAGCTGTTCAGTTTAATGTTGACCCTGAAATATAGCAACTTTGAATGGGCAGACACATTTCAGTGGAGCACGTGAAGCACATGTCTAGTTGCAGTACAAAGCCCTGATCTCCACCAGCCCCGTGCCATTCTGTGAGGCTTACCTTCAACCTAAGTCTGCAAACACGTTTCCTTTGCATATATGTGATGTGTTGAAATGCTAATGTAGACTGTAAATATTAACATGCTTTCAGAAAAACTGTCATTTTCTCTTAACATTATGCAATCACTTTTTAACTTCCTTAATTTTTGCTTGATTTTTTAATTCAAGTCTAAGTTTGCTTTCGACTCATGTAGTTTAACTAGAAAACATCCCACAAAAATGTACAGGGTTCATATTTATCTCTCTCTTTCACCTGGGCCAGTTAAATAAAATGTGTGACATGATAGCATCGGTGTCATTCTGATCAGTTAGGCCCAGCCTTAGCAGGTATCTCATGAGAGCAAACCCCTGCACTCATTTAAAAAAAATCCATAGATAAAGCAGTTACACCTGGCAAACAAACTTGTGTTTTTGTTCAGTTCCTTCAATAGGCACAGTGGTGAATGATAAAACATGTCTCAGAAAGTTATTTTATGCTATTAATATTTTCTATAACAAAATTAAAAAAAAAAAAAGAACTACAGCAAAACAGGTTTTCCCTTTGTCACTTTTCAGTAAGTTTGCTTTGGAAGGAAAATTTGTCTCCTCGTATCTCATTTTGGACAGGCTCTGGACTAAAACCATTTTCTTATCACATAAGCAATTCACTATATGACTGTGGAAAAAGGTTATATCTACAGTGCAAAAAGGTTATAACTTTTAGTTTTCAAAGAAAAACACTTTAACTACTAGCATGCTTATTGTAATCAATGAGAACAGCTTCATTAAAATCAAATCTTTGGCACAGGTGAATGAGGTAAAGTGTAGTTGACAGAGGGTATTCAGAAATGTGCTTTAGTTTATCTACAAGCAAGTAAATCAAAGTTGCTTTCTGCAGTTTGAACACAAGAGAAAAGAAGAAGTATCTTTTTCTTTTAATGAAGTGTAGAAGGACGAAGTGTTGATTTTCATCATGAAATCAATACAAATCTGGTCAGAGGGGAAGTTATTAGCAGCAGTAATGGGAGAGGTGAAATAATGGAAATTTCCCCTTAGCTGTTTAATGAATATTTATTTCAAAAACAGACCAGTTACATTGGCAGGTATAGCCATTGATAAATAAATTCCTGACATAACACATAAATTGCATATAAGTTTGGACATCTTCTTCCTAAATCCAATCATAAGAAGTTAGACTACTTTTCTACATTCTGCAGTGAAGCATTATTGAAGATTGCATATTTTACAGCAATACCTTGCCGATGCTTCACAAAGACATGTCAGCTAGATAATCTCCTCTATATATGTTCACACATATGTATTGATGGGAGGAGCTATACCATTTCTGCTCTAACTTTTCAGCAATGTATTACATTGTCGCTAGCATTTATTTTTATATAAATAAATATTGGGAAAAAAATTTCAACACTCCTCACTCCCCAGTTTGCTTGTCAGTGTATTCTTCCTCTGAATGGCCTCTCCTAATGAGCCTTATAAAGGTCCTTGGTAGCTAACTGGGAAATGTTAATCAAGAGTTTCACTTAACAAGGAGCTGTAAATTATCCAACTTGTTAAGTTTTCCGATACCTATCTTTAAATGTAATTATTGGCACTGTTTTTTACCCACCACTCAAAGACAATGGTTTGACTATTTTACAAATTGCATTATCAAGGATTTTTCATCACTGTAATAAATAATAATTCTGCCAAATTCTTACAGAACATCACTCTAGTGAGCTATTAACAAGCTCTTAATAGTTATCACTTCAATACATCTGATAAGTATCATAAGTCTTAATACAGAAAAATTATGCAAAGAGAAAAAAGCCCCTTGGGCCTTGCTGCAGCTCTGACAGGATTATGTTGGTAATGCATGTGGAAACAGAGGATGTCTTCCCACTCTTCCAGCTGTTTAAGCAAGTACTGCCTGTAGGACAGGTCATAATTATTATGTGAATATGTGGGATGAGAGCTTCATGTATACTTCTGCACATCTGAGTTATATAATTCAAGCTCTTGGGACACATTAATATACCACAGGCATTGAGCTACTGGGATTAGAACAGCATGAAGGTAATTTCTACTATTTTATCTTCTCTCTTCCTGTCATCAATAAAAGTAAATTTTGACTTATGTTAGTAAGACAATGCCATGCTGCAAAAAAAAGACCAGTCTGCCACTTTTATATATATATATATATATGGCTGTCTCTGTATTGAAAAGTGCATCTTCCTTCCCCTGGTCGCAGCCCCTGCCTTCCCCCCAAGCAGTACAGACTGGTTTCTGCTTGACTTCCAAAAGCTTTGAAGGCCACAGGTGAATCTAGACCTGTTCTAGACCTCTTCTGAGTAGTTGCAGCCCTCAGAAGTTGCAATTCTTTCTCTTTATTTGCATTCTATTTTCCATTGATTCAGAACAGAATTGTGTCTTTTAGTTGTATACAGCATGAAATCAAGGGTTTACTCCATTTCGTGCCATGGGTGTGGCACAAGGTACTTCTGCGGGCACATTTAGGAATTAAATGCCTCTTGGACTTTGGAGACCTGTGAAGGTTAGAGGGAAAGAGCCCTACCCCTTTGTCGAATCCAACTCTCATATTGCAAAAGGTCTGTAGTGAACCATCACTAGACCAACACCTGGATTTTGAGCTGGAGCAAACCAGTCACTTCAGTCCAAAAGGGAGCGGAGGAACAAAGAAACACTTGCCAGATAGAACCGAGTTCCATCTGTGAGCCAAGTCTTTGGATTATGCAGGCCTTTGAATTAACATTTCTTTGGCTATTTGGCAGAGCTGGATTATGTATTAAAAAATAAGATATGACACTAATGGTAAAGCTGTGCTTTAACAAATAAGCAGTGGTTGCCTTCAAATTGCTTGCTTTTCTAGAATAACGAACAACTGTGGCTGACTTTTTTAGATGGTTGACTTTTTATGCCTTTTGAAAAACCTGGTCTAATTTTGTTACATCTGTAAGATTTGCACTAAAATATAACCTATTGCAAGAAAAACTACTAATGGCTATGAATTAAAAGAATACCAAATTCAACTTAAACATCTAAAATTCTAGTAAAAATAATTCTTGCTATTTCCACTGACATCCAACTCTTCTTCAATCTGCATTTATGGTTATTTTATGTTCCTGATCTGCTTCAGTTCAAATCTTACTACAAAATAAATTAAGTTGGACAAATATAACTAGGTCACTGAAACAATTAATAGCTGAATAGTGTTTAACAGTTTTAGCTGGAAGCTTATTAATAGAGGAAAAGGAGACTAAATAATGTTTTCTTAAAAGCAGTGATTAATTTCTCATGATTTGATTTTTTTTCTCAATGATGTACAAAGAAAAAGTCTACTGAAATGGGATCTAAAAATAACAATCCTGGCTCTGCTTTTCAGACTTTGAAAGCCTCCATTTAAAAATCTAGTTATGGATTAATCTTTTAAATAAAAAAGGAAGAAATTATGAAAAGTAGTCATTGTCCATATGCAAATCTCTATAATTTTTTAATGTGTTAACCAGGCGTCTGTCAAACTATTCATGTATGATGTTCATAAAACCCCTCAAGGTCTAACCTAAATGAATTATGAGTCCAAAAATATGTATCTTTCTGTATACATCTGTACACTGAAACAATCTTTAAATTTTTTTCAAAAGTCTTCTACTGTAATTTCAACTCTAATTGTATAACACTACTTCTAAATATCAAATAATTGTAAGTATTTATGCTAGAAATAAAAATGTGACATACAAATGGACCTATCTCCTCCCTTTTATAGACCCTGCATAACTAAAATTACATTCCCCAATTCTTTACATGCCTTTATAGAGTAATTGTATAACTCTTCAGAAATAGAACTTATTTTAAATTCTGATTCTACAAAGGTGTAAAATGTTTCCCAGCAGGAGGTTGGACTCAAGCCATAGACACTGAACACAGAACGAACATAGGAGAAGAACTTTTATAAATGATTTGTCAAAAAAAAAAATTAACTATCTAACTTTGACCAACTATAGGATCAAATGGAACCATAATTTCTTTACTTTTTTCAGTTCACACTATCAAAAGTACTCTTCCATAGTCTCTGCTAATGTTTTGATTGAGCCTTGCTGAAATTCCAGTACATCCACATTCTTAAGATTTACTATAGATGTATTATTTTTATTGCTAGAATGATAGTTTTATAATTTTTTGTTTATATCAGACAGAGCTCTAAACTTTTACATTGAGCTTTCAAAGAAAACACGTGGATTGCAAGAGACAAACACCTACAGTATCCAAATGAGAACAAGTGCTCACTTCTAAAGAAAGAATATAGGGTATATTTAAAAGTCTCAAGTTGTCTAAAATCAGTACATGAAGCAGGTGCCTGGAGTTTGGGTGAGATGGTATGTGCTGAAGAAAGGGAGACTTGTGGCTGGCACACAGCCCTGAATACAAGGCAATTTCTTTGGAAGAGGGTGTCCAAATTATCACCATGGGAAAGCGAATACAGCTCTCCCACAGGAGAGAGGTAGCTGTTGAAATTCTGGGACAAGGTGGGATTTGAGGCTCTCCACACATCTTCATTGTTTTTCTTCAGCTAGCTTACCTCCTTGACTGATGTGATGTTTTCAGCATTATTTTGATGTCCTTTGGTATTACTGCATAGTTAGTGAGTTGTGTAACTTGGATGTTGTGATTTCTTCTGGGACATGGTTGAAACATCATATCATCAGCATTTTGACAGCTGATTCCAATTTACAGATTAGTCTGAAAACTGACTAATCATTAACCTTTTGTTTAGTGTTGGGTATGTAGACTGTGGTTATTCAGAGCATCTCTCCATAAAAGAGACTCAATATCCTTAGAAATTCCCATGAGACCAAATGAGTTAACCACGAAACTGAAAAAGAAGAAGCTACTTCTACTAAAAGATAGGGAAATAATTTCAGAAAAACTTGAGATTTAGTGGAGCAGAATTTACATATTATTAGAGACAAACTACTATTGAACAGCCCCCCTTTCCGATTTTTTCATTTGTATCTCAATACAGCTGCAATGAACTTCATTTTGTTTTCTTTCTTCTTAATGGCTAAGAATATAATTATTCCTCAGAGGAAAGCTTTCAACCAAAACACATAAAAGCACTTCTGCTGCAACACTGGTGTCTATGAACCATTGTTTGAGAGTGTTAATGTGCTGCTGTAGCAATATATAAGGATAGAAGTGTGCGGTCAGAGAGGCCAGAGTTGTTTATAAAGACTCTTTGGGGACTAAGAAACAATCTATTCACTAATATAAATCATGAGCTGTTAAAGTGAAAAATAAAATCTCCTTTTCAGGAATGAAGAAATCACCAGACATCAGTGGAATTACACTTGGTGCACTTATGTATTATTCAGTAGACAACAGAGAATGTAGTAATTGATTTTGGAGAGGATAAGGTTTGTCCAGATGAATCTTTTAAAGCTAACTAAAGTCTTTTTCTCCCCATTAGCAGCAGCAAAGTCAGGGCCAGGAAAATAGCACTGAAATAAAGATAAGTTAAAAAAACCCTGACTAGGGATTAAGACATTCATAGTAGTGCTGATGTGGTGTTTTTCTTTCAAAAAATCAAACTTCCTTTCTATTTTAAAATGTTCTGTTTACTCACAATTGCCATAGTCATTTCAGACAAATCCAATTTGACTTGACTTTCAGGGTGTTTAGAAGATACTCTGCCCACAGACAAAGTCTCTGTAGGTTGTGTGCTTCTCTTTAGAAAAGCATGGATTTCCAAAAGAAATCTCAGTATGCCTTTGCTTCTCTGAAAAAAAAAAAAAATCTCTTTTAAAGGGAGTTTGTTTCTTCAGGGCTTAATTAAATCAGAATCAAGAGATTAACCCTCACTTTTCTAGTCAACTTTATCAGATCCAATATTTTTCTGTCAGTCATAATAAAAGCTAATACAAAACTGAAATCCACTGTTAAACAAAATATAGGAAAGGAAAAATCTACAAAGAAATTGCCACCAAAGTCTCTTTTGACAGTAAGGATGGTAGGCTATTATTACTGAGCTATGGCAGACTGATTTCTTAATCCATTACTAGATCCTAGAGAAACACTTCTTTTCTCCTACAATTTCTCTTTTTATTATCAATTATTTGTTTCTCATTCCAGATATATTTAGTGGGCAAGACACTATCTTCAGGCATGGAGACATTACACATAACTGAAACAACCAGTTCTCTGAGAAGGAAAATATAGACACTGAAGTATAGAGTCTACAAAGATGTAGAATAGCCTAAATTACAGAAGGTTTGAAGAGACTGCCAACATCATTTGGTTTAACCTTCAACCTCGCACCACCATAATCCTCCCTAAACCATATCCCCAAGTGCCACATCCAGATGCCTCTCGAACACTTCCAGTGCCACACCAGTCTTTCAGTGAAAAAAGTTTTCCTACTATCTAATATGAACCTCCTCTGGTGCAATTTAATGCCATTTCCTCTCATCATTTCTCTTGAGACTTGGAAGAAGAGACCAACCTCCACCTCACTACAACCTCCTTTCAAGTAGCTGTGGAGAGCAATGAAGTCCCACTTGTCTCCCTTTTTCCAGAATAAACAACCACAGTTTCCTCAGTTGTTCCTCACAGGACATGCTTTCTAGACCCTTAATCAGCTTTGTCCCTTCTCTGGACAAGCTCCAGTACCTCAATATCCTTTTTGAAATGAGGGGCCCAAAACTGAAAACAGTACTCAAGGTGACACCTCACCAGTGTCGAGTACAGCAGGAAAATCCCTTCCTTGGTCCTGCTGGCCACAGAATTCTTGATATAGACCAAGCTGCCACTGGCCTTTTTGGCAGCCTGAGCACACAGCTGGTACATATTCAGCTGTCTGTCAACCAGCACTCCTGAGTCCCCATTCCTTGCCAGTGCCAAGGCTGATGTATTTTTTATCTTCTCTGCCTTTTTTCCTGTCCTCAAGTCTCCTTCCAGATTTTTCCCCAGCATTCCTGCTTCTCAGAATACAATTTTTTTAAATGAAGATTTAAGATTTTTTTCCCTGTCTTTTGTGAACTTGCATCTAGTAAGGGTGAACTTCTCCTTAATTAGTTAGAGCATGGTGTTAAGTTTATAATTTGCCTGTAAGCAATCTGAGCTCAATGTGGGGCCATTCAGTTTTTGTAAGACCCCAGGTTTGAGCTATGAGCTCATCAAAGGGATTTTACTTTATACAAGACACCAAAAGTCTGACTGTTGTATGTATGAAAAGGGCCATCAGTTCTTTTATAGCTTGAGAGAGCACATGGGAGAAGACACTGCACATGTTTCTCAGGAGGTCAGATAACACAGTTATATTGGCAAACTTTAGAAAATAAGGTAACTTGGTAAAAGTTTAAAGAGCAACATTCAACCAAAATAAAGCATTTCACAAAGCATTGACTTAGCACATGCTAACCCGTACAACTTAGCAAAATCCAATCAATCCAGCTTCAAGTTACCCAAATACCAAGAAAGGAGATTAGGAGAAGAAGAAGTAAAGAAAGGGAGAGAAAAATGAGGGAATTATAGCTACCACCCCAGAGTGACAGCTACTCTGGGGCTGGCCAAGGAGTTTTCAAGGGACTGGGGTATGGAGCAGGGCATTATTTCACCTTCATGAAATTCAGCCTGTCCCTTCCCCCACAAACACACACTTGAGTTTGTCTGAGCCAATAATTAATATAATAATCCAGTATCTCTCTCATAATTTTCCAACTAAGTCATGCTATGTGAGGAAAGCAGATGTTTCCAAGGCTAAACCGAAAGGGAGAGGACAAGAACAAATAAAGCTTTCCTCATATTTTTTCAGTTTTGCAGAACTCCTGCTCACAGCCCGGCTGTAGGTGGTCTTCAGGAACCCACAGCCAAACCTCTTGCTGGTTTGTGGATCTCTCTGCTCCAAGCCCTTTAGTTCCAATTGCTGCTCATTCAGGATGGACCTCCTCAGAAAGCTGAAAGCAATCCCAATACGTATTTTCCTTTTCTGTTACATAATTTTCTCAGGAATAACAAACTTACTTTTACTTTTCTGGCCCGACCCCCAAGGCCCATACCCCTATAATGGATCACAAATCATACAAAGCTCAAGTCCTAATTTTTAGTGTCAAATCAAAGGCAATTCTCTTCTTTCATATCCTTTAAAGTTCTTTTTTTTTCCTGACTTTTACTCCCCATGCAGCTCAGCTCTTGGCATAAATGAAAATTCCACTTTAAAGAGTATAGAATTGGCAGACTGGCATGTAGATGAAGTTACAGATCTCAAGGACACTTTCAAGATGCAAGAGGTGAATGAACACCCAGTAGATTATGAGTCAGAAAATGTCAGAATAATCATATTAGGAAACTCCTATGGCTTACTTGACCTTTTTTTAGAAAAAAAAAAAGGTTCAACTTCATTTCACTTGCACTTGTTTTCTTCCACTTACTCAGAAATTAAAAACATTATTTTAAAGCCAGGAAGCAATTGGAAACTGCTCATACTGTTAATATTTTATATGTTGTTAGTGGAATGAATGCCAAAAAGAGATTGCATTTTCAAATGACAATGTATGTACTTCAAGATATTTATAATTAACTCTTATAGAGCTCTTTAAAACTAGTGAACAAAGTAAAATAAAAGGTTTTTATGGGGAGGGATAGCCACTGTTATTTTCTGAAAAACGTTTTTCTCTGACAGAGTAGTGCACAATAGCAAAAAAAACACGTCTCTAGAAATTTTTTTTCTCAAGGATACTGAGCTGAAGCATTTTGACTCACAGACTATTTTTGAGAGGAGTATGTTATTCTTTTCTTTTTGGCAAAAAGATGAACTAACAACAGTCTTCAGATCTGGTGAGGCCGTTGCGAGGTGATTTTTCAGGTTCCTTGCTTCCCTGCTAGCCCCATAGCCAGGCTTGGAAACGTCTGCAGAGATGAAGACATTCATCATCTGCTACCCCAAAATCAGACAGCATCACCCACATGCATTCTTCAGCAGGGCTAATGCTTCCTTCTGCAAGCCTAGAGCCAACTGACCTTCAAAATCTGTTCATAGGAGCCTGTGGGGTCAGTCCTTCAGCCCTGAGCTCAGCTGAGGTTGCCACTGTTGTTTCAGAAAGCATTCATCAGTTTAGTTCTGTTCCTACATGAGAAAATATGCTCCCGTGGGAAAATCCAGAATATGACTGCAATTTGACTACTGTAGCAGAAAATGAGGCTTTTTTAGACTGAAATTATCCTATGGGAGGAATAAAAAAGATTCAGTACAAAGATAATTTTACTTCAAAAAATTGTTCCAGAGATGTGATTTTGAGTATTTCCTGTATGTAAGTGAGGAATATTAGAAAAACTGGCTCTCACTACCTGGAATAAACTTCATGCATGCTATATAATGGCTATGATGAATATATGCATGAAAATACTACGTAAACAGAAAAAAAAATCTATGTTTTGCCATGATCTATAGAAATAAACAGCCCTTTTACCTAAATAAATGCCAATTGCTTGCCCACAGTTATTGTTGCATGCAAAATTCTGTGCTCCTTATCCAAGTGATAAGTAACTCTATGAGCAGCTTGCCTGAAGCCCCTGTGGAAGCCGTTGCACGCAGAGAGGGACCAGGACACAGAGGTATCACATCCAGTGTCCAGTTTACGGAACCTCCCTCAGCACTACTGCACCCAAATTCCCTGGCCATATGTGCCACAGCTTTTGAATGCACCCTGTGGAATCATAGGAGAAGTTAATGTGGAATGCCAAACGAACAAGTCTTGGGGATTAGTTTGCCCTACCTGTGGATTGCAGTCTACCTCTCATTCCGGTTGACTTCCCACCAGTTTCCCCAGCCAGCTAACACAAAGTCACAAAGTGCAATTCACTGTCTCAACATGTAGACAATGACCACATAAACCTCAGGAAACCCTTTTTATTACTCATGCATCCCCTTTTAACAAAGAAAGAGCTTCTGCCATCAAGGAGACTAACTAGAACAAATTCTCTTTAAGATTCCTAGTAATGAACCATGATGTGAGAGGATACAGCATGTCAGCTGCCTGACTTCTGGAGCAGTAGGAGGCTGGCCTGACATTTCTAATAAGGAATAGCTACCAAATATCCTGATCTGCCCAAGAACATGCCAGGATGACACTCAGCAATAACTATGCCCATTTTCAGTATAGATCTTCCTTATTGACTGGTCTCTATGTGGTACCTACCAGCCACTGCACTCCTCTTTGGGGTGCCCTCATTTAACCTGTGATGTGCATGAACTAAGAGAGAAGCAGAAAAAATGCCATTGAACCATTAATTTTACAATAGAACCTCGTAGGTTTTTTTCCATTTAAAATCAGAAACAAAACTTACATTGACATATCTACTATTCAGTCTTCCTTTTGAAAGACAGATGTAAAAATTTTAAATGAAAATGTTACCGGTTTAGAGTGAAAAACCCTTTTTAGCAATCAAAATGGTTTGCAGTTCCATATACTTATCAACAGCCGACTGTATTTATCATTTACAATCATTTATTAGTATGATTGGATTAATCTCTAAGTATATTTTTTCTCTCTTAAATAACTCATATATCAATAAAATATCAATAATCTATTCTCATTAAGGATATTATTCTCAATTATTTCGTTTTGGTTAAAAAATCTTGGATTACAAGTGAAAACTTACAAATAATAAAGATTAGAAATAAGAGGCTTTACATTTGGTTTTGCCTGAAGTGTTTGTCTTTTTTTTGCTTTAGTATGTGACTGTAAATTTTAACAGTAGAAGAGAATAACCTTCTAGAGAGCAGACAGACCTCACAGCAGTGGATGAAATTTAAACTTGTGTGGTTAAAATTATTCACTTAGTATATTTTTTCTGTGTTTCTCACTAGTTGGCTTTTTCAAAAAAAAAAAAAAAAGTAGTCTGCCTGTGGTAGAAAGAAAAAAAAAAAAGCAAATAGGCAAATCAAAAAAAGAAAGATGTCCTTTCTTCTTCCCTGGTCAGCAAGCAGCCTTTTTGACTTCACAAGAAGGTCAGGAGAAAATCTGTTTTATAATATAGGTAGTCATCAAGCAGCGAGTGATTACCAGCAGTGACTCCACAGACTGCTTTTACATTTATCAGAAACTGAAGAAAGACGTGTCATCACACAACCAGTGGTGGTTAGGGTCATGTAGGGTTAGATACACAAAAGGCACATAAGCAAATAGTACTTTCTGCAAAAGTATGCATGGCAAATTATGCTATTTAAAGCTGAGGATTCACTGTTGGGTTTCTTCTCTTTGAAAGAACCAATAAACAAAGTAATCTTAATTACATTCTGTGAATAGGGGGGAAATAGTTTAACAAAATATGAGAAGATTTTCACATGGAAGCACATGGAGCTTTTTCACTGTATCAAGCATTTCTCTTTCCCCTTAGATACATTTCCTTGGTTTTTTATTAAATACATAAAGGTAAATGTTTTTGTTCACCACCCCTCTACTCATTAGCTGCTTATTGGATGCATTGTAATTAAGGAGAATTTTGAAACAGTTTTGCAGGAACAAAGCAAGTGGCTTTATATTTTATGATCGAGATGGTCCCCCAGCTACAAAAGACAGCATGGGAGAAACAATAAAATTACCTATTAGGCATGTAAGAGCAATGCTGTTAGCTAGCAACTTAGTGAATATCAGGAGGACTGAGATTAAACAGCAAGGAGAGAAGATGGTACATGGTGTTGTAAAGGGAATTCAAAGGGAAGGAATGACAAGATCAGAGGAAGGAGTCATAAATTCTTTTGACAATTTCAAAGCAAGTGGAATTGAGGGGAGGAGATGTATGCACAAGCTTTCATTTTACCACACTGTATAAATTTTCACAGCCTTTTCCGGTTATGCCCTACTTATTTTCTATCTGTAAATGCATTACCAGCCTGGAGATCCCAATTACTGTGGGAATTGCGGAGGTCTCGATTACTAGGGAAACTTGTTAAAATTACTTTTCTACACTCACATCTATGATGCTGAGAGACTTTAGTCCCCTAGCAGAGTGGAAGCCTGATGTTGGAAATAGTGAAAATCAGTGTTTGGAGGATTCAGACCACTTACATGCAAATATATTATCATGCTTATAATGATCATCAATTCACTTTATTATCTTGGAGAAAGAAATCTTCATGGGGTGTGGTGTTCAAAACATTAGGTCAGCTAGCAAAAGAGATGATAGGTGATTTTCCTTCACTCTCTTGAAGGTAGAAGAGGGGTTGAGAAAGATAATGATCATGCTTCCTTCCTCTCTTCTGTTTTTTAAAAAATTTGGAGAAAAACACTAAAAAGTTATTAATACAATATCCTGGCTTCTTATTATTTATGTTTTAAAGAATAAATGCTAAATTGAGTTTTTTTGGGCAAGTACAAGAAGGTAGAATATATTCTACTTCATTTTAATGTTGTTAAATAAAGAATGCATGATTTATACTGAAATAGATAAAATGATACAGGTCAGACTCCCTCATGTGGCTGTCTATGACTGCACTGAGGTCTCAGATATCTGTGCTGCTGTCCAGTCTTCTAGCAAATATACCCAGGGGACAGAACTGAGAGAAGAGATCTATAACTCTGCTTTTTCATATCTAATGGCCATAGATTTGTCTCTAAGAGCAGTAATGAAACAGAAAAGCTTCCAGATGGCAAAACGGATAAAGAAGAAATAAAGGGAGAAAACCAGAAACGAGTCATACATTTGTTTTGAAAATTATACATACAGTTATATACATAAATGCCTATATTAAATACGTACAATTAGTGGTAGAGTTTTAGGGGAGAATTCCAGCATAGAATTCACAGATGAAGTTTGGATACCAGCAGTAAACTTAGTGGAAGAAGTTTCTTAAACTGTGTCCAAAAAAAACCCAAAAACCAAACACATTCAGCATTAAAAGACCTTGTTCATGAATATAGAGCAAGAAACTAAGTGTAGTTCTTCATATTTTGCTTACCTACAGATGGTGGCTAATTTTATTCATGTGTCAGTAGTGCTTCAAACCGAGTTTGGCATTGGGTAAACATGTGACTCATCCTGACACAGCCTGAATCCTATGGTCTAGGAGAGCATGATCACCCCCGTTTGATGAGACACAGAGTGTTCTTTCTAATTCTTGTCTTCATTATATTGGCAGAAGTGTAAAAGTTGGCAAGCATCACATTAAGTCATACCATACTTCCAGGGATGGTGACTCAATCACTTCCCTGGGCAGCCCATTCCAATGCTTGACTACCATTTCTGTGAAGAAATTTTTCCTAATATCCAATCTAAATCTTCCCTGGCCCAACTTTTTAGTCAATACCTATAGTCAATATGTCCAGAAATAGGAATTAAATTTACCTTTCTGTTCATGTAAATAGCATTTTTAGACTTGTTTTTCCACTGGTGGAAAAAAGGACTAGGTGTTAAGAAACACAGCTGTCTCCGGCTAATTTTAAGAGGCTAATATGGTTATCTTTAACAACCAATTGATAAAATCAGTGTTACTTTTTTTGTCAAAACATACAAGTATAAAAAATATTTCTACTTCTAAAGCTTTGGTTGTCTTGGTGGAACATAAATTAAATACACCATAAGCTTCCAAAAATAATGCTGACTTCTTTATCAGTATCAGAACATGCAATGCTTAGGAACCAAAAAAGTATTATAATAGCAATGTATTCTAGCTGGCTAAGAGGCTTGAAAAAAAATATCATTAGTAGAGAAATATATATATATATTTATAGAAAATATGTACTAACTTTATAAGCATGATATAATGGATTAAAGTATAGCAGAATGTGATGACTGATGAGTGTGTTAAATATGACAGGGCTACCATATGTCTTTAATTCTTTCTGTTAACATCTTGTCATGATGTTACTTGGTAACTGGCAATTTAAAAAAAAAATAAAATATGGTGCATAATTGCCAAAATATTTCTACTGCTTTTACTGGGTTTTCCAGTCAGTGCTTCAGATTGCCCTCTGAAAATCACTTTATAAAGAGAAAGCATTAATTTTGAACAGAAGAATATACTACACAACTAAACGAGACTCTTAAATGAAAACAGAGAAATAAGTTTTGGCAGTAACTTTACGAGTGAAATGTGCACATGACATCTTCTTCCTATTTTTCTTCTAATAGCTGTGGCAGTATGTTTTTTCAGGTACACTGAGCATATGGATGCATCTCTTCCACATGCTTAAGAGAATATAAGCCCATTTTCTTTTATGTTTAGAGGGAAAACATACTGAAATCAGTTTGAAAATCATGTTTAACTCACTGTTCTAATAATTCCATAAGCTCATTGCAGAAAGTATGAAACATACTGATTTGTCAGCCTTCATGAATGGTAACTTACTGCGAATAGAAGAGCATGATGATCCATATTCAGATGCAATTATTTCCCTTCAGTCTCCAAACTTCATCTGAGAGGTGAGCTGGGCCCTGCTGAAAATCATTACAGGATGACCTGGAAAGAGATCAGACCGACATCATGCTAAGGATTTCTTACTAGCTTTCGCTGCAGGAGCCGTAGGAAATTATGATGCAAAAGTAGCAAATATATATAAAATATTTCACTGTTATGAACAAACACTAGCAATAGTTGGGCCAGATGATCAAATTGGTCCTTTCCAAGAACTCCACCAGTGTCTGCCTGCCACTTACAACACACATTTTCAGTAGTCTTTGTCAAGTTTTGGTCTTCAGTTTTTCTACCATTCAGAGGATAGCCATACAGAAAACAGATACAAAATTTTACTACTGAAAAATTATATTCCAGAACAAAAGTGGTATGCTACCTACATAGAGGGAGAACCTGGTATGCCTGAATAATCATGAGAGCATTTAATTTGATAATTTGATCATGGTAGCTTGATGCATATTCTGTTTCTAAGACTATAACTTCAAACTGTTCTAAGAAGCTTTGGATACATTTCCATTTCTGAGAAAAATTTGTGCCAAGTAAGCAGATAGAATGACAAGCTACAAGCCAACAGTAGCGTTTTTGCAGATACAAATTACAGATACAACATGTACCAAGAAAAAAAAAATAAAATAGAGATGAGGATCCTACATTACTTCTATAGTTTTTCCTTATCTTACTACTGTCAATACATCTATTAATTTTGTGTCGATACATAATATAACATCCTATCTCCCCCCAAAAAAAGTTATTCATCTATTTTGCTCTACGAAGACCTCATCAGGAGGTCTGAGAGTTGGGCTTTCTCTTACTTGTGTAATAGCATGAAACTTTTTGCACTTACGAATGTGTAACTTAAAAGGTATTCTAAGAAGCTTTTTAGCAAACATAGAAGTTGCTTCCCTTTCTTTAAGCCATAAAAGTTTGATACAGTCTCCAGTGAAGTTAATCACTCCTGTAATTGGTAGAAATCAGTTCATAGTGATCAAGCAGTGCGCAGGGTCAGAAGCTATTTAACCATAGTCATAGCATGCAAGGTGATCTGCTGCTATTTAACCACAAGTATTCAGAGTGCGTTAAAACCCATTATGAAATGTAGCATTAGAACTCATAACCATTACGTGCTGGTTAATGAAAGATTCTCTTTTCTACATACCTTGTGACTGGTTTTGTTGTACTTCATTTTTATTTTGTCTTTAATGAAGGGGTACACGAATAACTATGTTTACTCTTATAAAATTTCTTTGTCAGTAGAGTTACTAGCTGTAACTCTATCTGTATTAAAATTGACTAAACTTTATAGTAAATTTACAGGCAATCAAACTATGTATCATGTTATACAAGTGATTAAATGTATAGGTGAAGGGAAAAAATATTTTTTGAGAGAAAAACCATTAGTGTTAGCTCACTTGAAAACTCTTAGATAATTTCAAAAATGCCACATTAAAATAAACACACAGTGCTTAGTTTGTGCCCCAAGTTACAGTAGAGCATTATCCTCCTGCTCTTAACTGTGCTTTGGAGGAAAATTACTTGCTTTCTCTTCCTTGGTGTTCCTGCTTTTCTCTCTCCCCACGTAGGAACCCTACAGAGGCTGGTATCTTAATGCAAGGACTTAGTCTGCATGAATATCCCTCTTTTAGCTCCCTCCAGTTCAATTTCTCAGCATGTCCCATGCAGGATGCAGAGCACACTGGAGGCTGGGGGCCAGTTACACCTCCTTTCTATGCTTCCACATCTAAAATGGTTTGTCATCTCATGCTTGCTCTATTTCCAATGAAACTACTCTCCACTCACTCTCCATGTAGCTACACCCTTTGCATACATTTCCTGTAATACACTGCACACCTTTTCATACTTCTATCTGAAAATTATGTCTGATGAAAAGGTGAAGAGGGTTGTGCATTACAGAAAATTTGTTGCAAGCTTATGGCTATTCAAAAGAGTCCCTTCCAAACAAACACAAGACAATGCCCTGCTACAAACTTCTTGACATTGTGAACAAAACCAGTTTCTCAATGTAATATCTGCTGCTATTATTCTCCTCTGTCCATCTATAATTTATCACAAGCCTCTAAAGCCATGTACATTCCTCATGGAGTCTCCAGCAAGGGTTGAATCTGAGATACAGATTTGATTCTGGTGAGATGTGTTGTAATGCATTTTTCTTGCATGACTGTGTTGAGAAAGCACTGGGATTTTACTCTTACTCCCTTTTTTTTTTTTTTTTTCTATTTTGGTCTTAGTGGAAATAAATGAGCTCCAGGTAATGGTCTCACTGGACATACTGCATGAAATTTTAGGTATAGATAAAAAAAATTTTCTTGGTTTTTATGACTTCAAAACTGTTTCATGTTTAAGCAAGTCTAGAGAATCTCTTGGGTTTAGGGAGTACAATGTGTAAACAAGCTAAGACAAGCAGAGAGCTATAAATGAAGTGTATACATAAGTCTGAAAATGCCTGAATTTCCTCACATAATGCATACACTTCCACCAGATACAGATTAGCCCAATTTAAGACTCTCAACAACAGCAACAATGAAAAGCATAAAAATATAAACGAGAGAGAGAGAGAGAGAGAGAGATAACCCCAAATGGGTCTTCTACAGAAACAGCATCATAGCTGCCTGCCTCAATCATCATGTAAAGATGGAAAACAGAACTCAAGAAATAGAAGCTGTCATGAAACATTTATCTCTGGAATAACTGAAGAAACTAGAAGGGAAAAGGTGAATTGGAGATATTACAATCATTTTCAAAACGTGGATTCAATTTTTTAAAGACTTTATGGTAAGAATGTTCTACAAGAAGTCAGAACTGCCACTCAGTGGGAAAAAAAATAAGGAGAGTAGGCTTGAGAAGAACAGCCTTCATCAACTAAAAGACAAAATAATTAATTAATTGCTTTGTTTGGGACTAGTTTTTGTCAATAATAAATAACTATGCATCCTTCTGTGGCTGTGGATTCTTGCCTCCATCTTATATACTTTACAATTCTTGCTCCTATCACAATATATTTACTTAGACATTACTGAGAGCAGATATTTTGAATGACAACTGCTTTTCCCATTTGTTTCTTCTTTGCTTACTCCAGTGTTTCCAGAGCCTTGTTTTGTAGCTACTCATGTCCAGATGCAGATTAAATTTAGCATATTTCTTATTTTTTGATGTCACAGTATTTAAACATCACAATAGATTATCTATTTGTACGTCACAGGAAAAGCTCACTTCTTTTAAATACAATAATTTGTTCTTATGTAATCATATCAACCTCATTTAGTAGTGTGAATTGGCCTCAGATAAATATGCCACATCCCATTTAAATAGGTGAGCAGAAAGCCACATCCATCTCCCATGAAATCCATTCATATTCCTGCCATGCCTGCCAGATTTCCTAAATTATGGAAAAATGGCATACTTTGGACTCTTTTTCTATCATCCTTCTCACAGAACACACATCAATTAAGACAGCAGTTTTTTTCTAGTGCCAACATAACATAATAGTACATTGCATTTGTCCTTTCACTCATTCTGCAGAACATCACGGTGTGGGGTTTTTTAGAAAGGTATTTTCCCAATGTAACAGCACAAAATATTGAGTGTGTATCAGCCACTAGAGCATGTAAGTTGTGGGTCCTATAAGATTCCTTATCATCACAAACAATGAAGAGCAAAGAGAGGATTTATTCAGTGAAGTGAATCTCAAGTTGCTAATTACAGACGTTGGGATTTTAATAGAATCATAGAATGATTTGGCTTGGAAGGGAATATGTTAAAGATCATCTAGTTACAACTCCCCTGCCATGAGCAGGGACATCTTCCACTACACCAGGTTGCCCAAAGCCCTGTCCAACTTGGCCTTGAACACTTCAAGGTATGAGGCATTCATCACTTCTCTGGGCAACCTGTTCCAGTGCCTCACCACTGCCACAGTAAAGAATTTTTTTCTAATATCTGACCTAAACCTACCCATCATAAGGCCATGCTCCTGTGAAAAGTCCCTCTCCAGCTCTCTTTTAGGCCTCCTTTAGGTACTAGAAGGCTGCTATAAGGTCTCCCTAGAGCCTTCTCTTTGCCAGACTAAACAACCTCAGCTCTATCAGCTTGTGAGAGAGGTGCTTCAGCCCTTTGATTGTCTTTATAAAATCGAGTCGATCATTGATCGACTTTCATATAATCAAGTTTTAATCTGTTCTAACATTGCTCAGTTTCTGCATGCTAATGAGTCAAAATACATTGAATTGTGCCAGCCCATTAAAGTGATCATTGCTTTTGAGCAACCACTTCAACATGTTCCAAGACTTCTGATTAATTTGATTTAACCATTTTTGTTTAGACTGTGTATTTAGTTAACATGAAACAGGAAAATACTTTTCATAATGATATATCTTCAAAAAATATAGAATGAATGACATTAGTCAGCCAAACTGATCACAATGAATAACCATCAGAAGAAACTTGGTAAAACTTTAACACTGGTTTTGGCCTGAAAAAAACCTTTAAAACCAGAACTACTCCTAATTAGGAAGATCTGTACGTGGACTATAGATGAGGCTGAAGAGAAATGTCTTTTAGTCTGACATAAAACACTTGCCTAATTTGGACAGTTAATTTGTTTCTCAATGGTAAAATGAGGACAACAATATTTGAATATTGCATAGTCTCCTCACCAAGCTTGAAGTACTTGAGTATGATGCCATGTGTGCTATAAGCAAGCCTGTCTGCATCTCAAAGTCAAGTTTCATATGAAAGACAACATGATCGTTGTCTAATGATGCTGTTCTTAGACAGGATTGGACAAACACTCTGAGCTAGGCCATCTGGATGCTTGTTTGAGTTGGTAAATTTTTATCAGTAATATATAGTTCCCATCTATGAATCTCCTGACAGACTGTAAAATTACTTTGAAGAATTAAGGGGAAGCACAGAAGGAAATCTGACTCTAAACTAATTAAACTTCTTATTTATTTTATTTATTACTGAGGAATTGGAAGTGTGTTGCTCATCTTCAAGTTAATTGGTGCTGTAGATGCTCTGAACCTTGAAAATACCATCGTGTCTTTTGATGCCTCAAGTTGCTATGCTGATTTTGGCCATAGCATCTCTCTGAGACATACATTGAGTTACTTGCAGAAATGAAAAAAAAAAAAAAAAAAAAAAGAAGACCAAAACATTCCTCACACTCCAGGTTCATTCTCATTTCTGTGTTTTAACATGAAAACTTACCATTTCTTTGTACCTCAGCTTTGCATTGCAGAATTATTTAAACAAATCTGCTGAAAATATATGCTAAGCTTTAGAAGTGAGTACATCCCATTTCAAGAGCTCTGGAAAATACGTTAGGAACTAAATTGTCCTAGTGCATCTTAATGGCTTTAGAGCATAGCTGTCATTGTTGCAAACTGACAGACTCTGTTCCTGGGAGGAAGGCGGAAGCCAAAGCGATGTCTGCCAGCTGGTTCACAAAGAGGCTGCAGTGTCAGCACATTACAGAACCAAAAGGCCAGATGGTGAGAGAGACCAGACTGCTATTGAAGTAGATTCCTATTCTCAACACTGCAATCACTTACAGCTGTAGCTGGGCAAGCCAACTCATTTCTGTCCATCTTTCCAAGTGCAATTGATCAATCTGTTACTACTACTTGGAAGTAAAAATGAATGAAGCACTAATAAACATGAAGTGAAATCTGTGTTTCTTCTTAGCACTGCTGGATCCAGCAGCCTCATATATTGATCCCACTCAAACAATATTTCAGTTTGTTGTTTATAACCCCATTCTTTTTTTTATATTCTCTATTTCCTTTCCAAAGCAGCTGTAAGCAGCTCCACTTCTAATGAGCTTGGTATCCACCTGTTTCCCATTGAAGTTGACAATAAAACTTTGCTCTGGATGAGAGGGCAAGAAAAGACTGAATTACAGCCTTTTCCTAGGTGAAATGCAATTTTTTTCCCCACACACAGTGTTCTGCATACTCACCATACCAACAGACACAAATTGCATTGCAGTCTGCTCCATCAGCATCAGAACTCCAAAAAGCAGTCGTACTAGGAAAAATGGAGAAAACAAATAGCATATACTAGGAAAAGCTTCATCTTTTCCTCATGGTGTCTTCCACCACTGCTGAGAATGATCCATAAGAAATGTTTTCACTTTAAAACATCTTACATTTGTTCTTCTGACACAGTTAAGCCTCTGTAAATGCATAAGTGTTGCATAAGTGTCATGATGTCCCTCTTACATTGACTTACTGCAACAGGATCAGAAGGCAGCTCCCTTGCATTGGGCTGACACAATTTCTTTCACAGGCAAACACATCCCGTACTGCCTTCTGTAAATTTGTTCAACTCTCCCTTAAAAAAATAATCCTTTTGGATTTCACTTCACTTACTTGGAACTGTAACCTCTCTCTCTGATGAGTAGAAACCTTCTGCAAAGCCTGAACATATTCCCCCATATGCTGTGCTTACTTGCTTTCATGTAGTTTTTGTTCCTTACCTTCTGTAGTTATTTTCCCTCCATGATGTTGTAGTAGGTTGTATATCCACTTACAGTAATTATAGAAGGAATGAGACCTCATACTTCTGCAAACTCAGTTTTGTACTGCTTTAAATTTCACCCTATAAATCAGGTTAGTTTATGTTTTGTTTCTTCTTCAGAAATTAATATTACAGGCAAATTATTAAATGCATATTTAATAGGGGTTGTAGTTGCTGATCTTCAATGGAGATACCTCACATGTAATATCTCTTAAGGTCATATTTATTCTTTCTCAGGCTAGATCAAATTGCTGACTCACAGACACATTAGGAAAGGCGGGCTCCTTTCCCTTTTATTAAGGTATCCCCTCTTAAATAAATTGTCATACTTTATCTTATATTTAAGATGTGAAATTCTATCCCATCACCATTCTTTCACACGTAATAGAGAAAATAAATATATAATTACAAAAGTATAAAGGATCCAAATATAGAAAAATAAAAAGACAAATAAAAAGGAGACTTAAAAAAAACCCCTCAAAAAATTAGGTTAAAACTGAGGCCTTTCTTCAAACAACAGCACTACTTGCACAACCTGCAACTGGTTCCTTATCTGTAGATCTCACACTTCATCTTCCATCTGAATTAAAAATTTTCAAAATGGAATTTCCAACCCAATCTATTCTATGATTCTATGAAAATATTGTACTCTTTAAAAAGCCTCATATCACTTTCTCTTTGAAAAATCAGAAAGCATCTGATGGTTCTATTATAATATTTCTTTGATTCATGGGATGTGCAACAGTTCCTGATGCTTCCAATTAACTACTTGTAAGGTTGACAAAGTAATCAGAAATCAATTACTTTAATTCTTAATCTTTCAGTTTATCCATTAAGTCTCATTGCATGGATTGGACTTCAGTACACATGAAAAAAAGTCCTTAAAAATCATCTTATGCTTTGGCAAAACAGCATAGAAATTTTTTTTGTTATACTTCTTTTTTTTTTTTACTGGTCATTTATTACCTGCTAAAGGTGTCATGCAGATTTTTGGGTTTGGAGATTTCTTAACTCCAAAATGACAACAAAAAGGTTAAAAGACACTCAGAGCTTTGCTGCTTGTTTTCTCTACTTAGGATGTGACATTTCTCCATCTAATATTATATACTCTAGTTTTTATCCAGCACACACAGGTGTTCCATTATGTTTAGCATAAATTAAATCAGATTTACTCAAGAGAAATGCAAAAGAGATAACATTAAAGGGCTGTTTTATATTCAGAGAAGAATGAAGTAATTTAAATAAACAATGTTTTTTCCTAGAACTGCAAGAACATTTATATTCACCTGTTTCTAGAAGAGGAAGTCCAGTGAAATATAATTTCCAATGCCTCTTAAAAACAGACAGTAATTTCAAAAGACTGCAGACAGAAATAATGAGCCCTCCAGGTTACAGAAAGTCAAAGATCTTAAAACAAAAGGATTTTTACATGCTAATACAAGAGATCTGTGAAGAGCATAAGGACAAAATAAAGGTTAGGAAGATGTTTTAGGAAAAAAGAATTTGGGAACACTTTGTAGATTCTGTGGCCCACCAAGCATGTCCCAGAGGCTTCTGCTTACTCACTGCCAAGACAGCAGAAATGCTATTTCAAAATTTAATATTTCTATTTAAATATTAATGTCAAAAAAAAAGTGCAATTCTTTTCTGAAATTTCAGAGTAAAGGGCATAGCTTTACTTCACAAATCCACTGGTCTAAAACATATCAATTCTAGATGAAAATGAGTATGATATTTGTTAATCTAATTGTTGAAAATACAGCATTCCAAATAATTCCAGTACATCACACAACAGAAAACCTGTAACAATAGAAAAAACAAGACATGCCCTTACATTCCTGTCAGCTCAGAACAGTACATAAAAATAATAAAACAAAAAGAATCCAACTAGAAAAGCAGTATTGTTAAAAATAGAGGCCTGGATTTGTAGTATTTTTTAAAACAGAGGCCTGGATTTGTAGTATTTTTATGTGGATTTTTGTTGTTGTTGTTGTTTTGTTTTTCCCAAAAAAACCCAAACAGGCCTCTCTACTTGTAGAGACTAAGAATTTCCTTTCTTTCTCATTAATTAAGAATTACATAAAGTCATGAGTGATTATTGAAATTATGAACATTTAGGAAAGGATTTCCTCTTTCCTTAAATTAATATATGTGAAAATAATCCTAATAAAAAAAAAAAAAAAAAAAAAAAAAAAAAAAAAAAAAAAAAAAAAAAAAAAAAAAAAAAAAAAAAAAAAAAAAAAAAAAAAAAAAAAAAAAAAAAAAAAAAAAAAAAAAAAAAGGAAACAGAACCAAAACCAACTTTATCACAGAATCACAGAACTGGAGTAAAAATGATTTAGAAGTACATGTGCCTTTAAATAAAATTTTTCAGAAGATACTCTGAAAAACAACCAAAATTAAATGTCTGATCCTATACTAGAGTAGGAATTTATTGTTTGGCTGTTTTGACCAACACTGTTATCATGTAGTATTGACCAACATTCACGAGAAATCCAGACATCCATGGCAGTATATATCTATTTTCTTCTAAGAAAATTCCTGCAAAAAATTTTAAAGAGGGTTATCAACTCTAAAATCTGTTAGGTGACTGGTTTGTGTTTATGTACTAGATACAGACAATTTTTTAATAAAAAAACCCAAACAGTTGAAAACCTGATTTTTTCCTGTTCATAACGCATGTGGATGTGAGGTTCTTCTGTCCTGAGACAGGAAACCCAAGGCTTCCCAACTCACTAGCACTAGGTAAAATTTAAGAATTACAGCAATGGTGTCATGGAAATAATTATACTGTTAGAAAGTCATGTATATTGGAGATTTCCTTCAAGAGTTAAGTAACTATTAAGTGTTTAAATAATGCTATTACTTTAAAAGTTGCCAAATTTCAAAGAAATTATTAAAAAAAATATCCTTAGATGGGTGAATCAAGAATTATTTTAGTGTTTAAGGATATGCACTTTGAAAAGTTTAAGTAACAATCAAAAAGCTGAATCTCTCACATAGTCAGCAGGATTTTAGGAATAAGTTTATCAAGTCCTAAAAAAAAAAAAAAATCAACTTTCACAGCAAAAATAATCTCTGAAAATTCTGTTGTTTATTTTTTTAAAGATAACAGATCTGAACACAAAGTGCTAATGCATTAAACAAAACTAGTTACAGTCTTTTATCTGGCATGAACCTGAAAGTTTGAATTAAAATTGCCCCAGCAGAAAGTGGGAATTATCTACTGCAGCAAAGCAACACAGCAGAGTCCCGGAGACACCAAACTCCAGAATGTGCAGTTGGGGAATCACATTGTTTTTTGTTCACGGTCAAATCTGCCCTAAACAAAATTTTTAATATTCACTAATAACCCTTTTGTACTGCCATCAAATGTGTCTACCTTGGTGGCAATCCTTTGCTGTTTTTTGACAGGTTGGCTCTCTATACATAATGACAGGACTATTCTGTTTTCTGCTTCCTCAAGGTCAGAATTCAAAATGCGAAAGTCCCTAAGAGGTAGAAAGTGAAATTTACTATAAAAGTTTCCTTTTGTCCTTTTCTTTCTTTAGTCCTACTTTTCTAGATATCTTTGTAACTGATATAAGTGCATTTGAATCCTTAAAATTAAAGAAAAAAAAACACCCCCCCCCACAAAAAAAGAACAACACCCTCCCCCCCCCCAAAAAAAATATTGAATATAGTAATCTATTCATTCAATTATCTTAAATTAATGATTTTTTTTTCAATGGGAAGGGGAGAAAACTGGCACAAATCAGTGCTAATATCCCCATAAAAGTTTTCTTTGTATTCCATTCCATGGTGGAACAAAACATTGTCGGTTAAGGGAAGAACACTGCAATGACTTTTTTTTTCAAAACTTTGCTAGTAATAATACCTAGAAGAGGGAAATCATGCTATATGTAACTTCATATTCAAATTACTTGAATTTAAAATCCTACTCTATGAAATAAAAAAATCTTGAGATTTAGATCTGCCATTTTTTCCCCTTCAGCATCTCCAGCAGAACTGTTTCAGTTTACCAAGCAGCAACAGAATCTGTGTTTTGCACAGGGATATAAACATGATTTTTAAAAGTTAAAAAATGTACCTGGTGAGATGAAAAATACGTAGTTAGAAAGAGTGCAATATTTTAAAGGTAGAAGGACCAGCTGAAGCCAAAGGATAGGCAAAAATAGCAGGCAAACTGAAAGCAAAAATAGCAGGCAAATGAAACAGAGCAAACCACATTGTCCCTCCTGAACTGAGAAAGCCAAAAACATGAAGCAAAAAACAAGACCTGAAATGAGCTGTGCAGAACTTAAACAAAAGTTACAGTTCTTGGAACAAGAAAAGAATTTTATAGCAGGTATCTCACAATGATTTTGGTTTTTTCCACATCTCAATACTTTTTCAAAGTGAAACTGATTTTTGAGTATTTAGCAGATTTTATGAGGCTTGCTTATATTTTAGAAACTCTTCTACCAACTTGTATGTATAGGGAATGAAGGGAAGGAGGAAGGAGAGGCAAGGAAATCAACCGAACATTTCCAGGCAATTAGTTACGCGTCAGATAAGTTGTTTTCTACAGCTGCACAACTGAACTTTTCTTTTTTTTTATTTGGGATTCAGATTGACTCATAAGTATTGAAATTATAAGCTTAAAGAAATTGTACTATTTGATTCATGGCCTATTTCTAAGAACTAGTCTAATGGAGAAATCATGGCTCAAGTGTTACCATTTCAGTATGGTAGTACTGCTATTCTACTAATTCACTGATCCTTTTAAAAAAAAGGCCCATGTAGTGATTATGGTGCTACTGTGCACTATTGCCTTCCTCTTACTACTGTACAGTTCCCAGAAGATCATTAGGTTGGATTTTCATTCATAAGTGCTTTCCTCACTGTTAGCTATTGCAGTACTAAAGGACCCAAAACCATTTGTTTCACAGAGGACTTTATGCAGAATCTACAGGGCTTGTTTCAATCCCATTTTCATGTATTCTAGGATTTTTACCATCCTGACTAGCTGTGTAATTCATTCTTCCTCCTACAGTTCACTTTTCTTTTTACTTTTACAGCAACTTGAACATGCCTTTTCTGTATAGCAGAATTAATATTCCTCTTTCTGAGAGCAGGCTGTCCCCAGGGTACAGTGACTATAGCTTTAGAAGGAAACCAAACTGTTCCAGCAGCTGCAGTTCACATCCAAAGCACTGCAAAGGCAAGCAAATTATACAGAGGCAAGCCACATAGCTCCTTCCAGACTCAGACTGCAAGTTCTGGTGCTTTGAGTCCTCATGTGTATTATTGCAGTAATAACAATAATCAAAATTTTTATTCTATCTCCTGACAACTCCTGAAAATTTAAAATTTGGGTTCATTTTGTTTTGGAACAAATCTCATACAATAATTTCAATAAAATCAAAAACAAAACTAATTTTTTCCATTAAAGCAAGCTGGAATAAAGGGTTGAGGATCCTTCTTCATGACAGTGCAATCTAAAGATCAAATCTCTTCTCCATCTCATCCCTGGGATTGCTTTCCATGGTACACAGAAAAGAGAAAGGACTTGGATTTTGATCTGTCATACAAATCCCAAGCCAGTTGTCTTGCTATCAGTTGTCTGTATACATTTACTATTCCCTACCAAAAACTGAATTGACCTGTAATATCACTGTGAAAATTCAGATAGAAACATTATAACCTGTTTGATTGTTTTGTTGGTGTTTTTTTTTTGTTTGTTTGTTTGTTTTAATGTGCAACCATTCCACATACTTCTGCTAGGCCCTTTGCCAATTAGATTTGCAGTTTCATGGCATTCATATCTAATTCCCTATTATGTGATATGAACAATTTACATGTGTTTAAGTTACTGAACTATCTCATAGTTGATGTTCATCATTACCTGTTGTAAAGCCCTTCAGGAACACTTTCCTGAGCTTCCAGTATTCAAGAGCCATGATCTCCCCCATGCACTAAATTGAAGTGTGGGTTAGACTACAATGCTTTTGCATCACTGGCATTTCAAAACCCTTGATTTCTTATTCCTGCCATTTCAGATGACTTCTGTGTCTTGAGCCTGAGAGTGCAGGGTTCTGTTAAGGTTTCTCTGAAGATCTTTCTAGCACTGCTTTGACTAGTTGTTTTGATATTGAGTTGCTTGCTTTGAGGATACTGAATTTTTTTGCCCCCATGCAAGACTGTCAATGTTTCCTTTCAATGGATAAAGTTTATCACCTATCACAGGTTTAAAACTCCCACTGCCCTTGAGCATCCTGTTCTCAGGCACATTCATTCTTCTCATTGATCTTTGCATATCCTCTGCTCTTTACTGTCACCTCTCTCAGTGAATCCTGCTTAGATAGATGTTTCACAAATTACAACATAGGTGAAGAGTAGGACGTGTTTAAGGACACCACCAGTTCTCCAACAGATCATCTCTCTAAGATGACTTATTTTTCTTCCTATGATAAAAGTTTGGCTGTTTCGACTCTCTCCTTCAATCACATTTGCTCCTTAGCACATGTTTTATTTTACCACTGTTGATAGTTGCTAATGACATTGCATTGCAGCAGATATGAAGGGCTTGTTAAAATACACGCTTTACAATATTCTGAAAAAAAACCCTATAGTATATTACGACTTGTAGTACATATGACTGTTACAAGAACTGTAACTCAGGTAAAACTAATTCAGTACATTCTTTGCTACCCCAAGATACTGAATAGCAATATCCTCTTAATTAACTCCTAAAAAAATTAATGACTTATATAACAGTCTCTGTGGTGGGAACAGTATCTCAGATGTCTTATATGACCATCTGTGACCATTGCACTAAGGTGTATCATTACATGTTGGCTTGTTTCCTGCAGCACTTTGTTGGAAGTTTGTTGGGAGTCTAATATTAATTATTTGCTGGGAGACTTCAGACTACTGAAAGTCTGATTATAACACTGAGGGACAGGTAACCAGACAAACAGTGCTCCCCATGTTGAAATCACTTCCAGCAGCAGCCTGTTTTCATCAGTAACCTCTTATCTAAATCTAAATTAGACGTAGCCCAGGTTGACTGAATACTCGTGAGGCTCAGACCTGCTAGTATTAGGAGGTTGTGTCACATCAAAACCCAATAAGGAATGAATGCAGTTTACATTGATATCAGCTAAGTTAGAAGAATTAAAGTCTTTAGCAGTTAATTTCAGTTTCAACTGTGCTGTTTTTTTCTCTAATAACTTCTGATACATTTCTAAAGGACACATTAGATAAGTATGGAGGAGAAAATTTGCAAAGACAAGCAAAAAAAAAGGTCATGTCTAAGAATGATCTTCACACTGCAGGGTGGTATTTTTAGATTTTAGAAGTCTGAACATTTTAGAAATCAATGTGTAGTCAGTCAGGCGTGAATAAAAGTTACAAATTAGAATGAACCATCTGGACATTGGAATTAGACACAGGGATACAAACAATTAACTGAAGACACAACTCCATAGTCAAAAATAGCTGCATTACAGAATTTCTCAGCTCAGAACAAATTCTTAGTTACTGACTACAGTAAATGCATTCTTGCTGCTAAAAGATTTTCCAAAGATCCACAGGTTGAGAAGGTACCTTAATCCAAAATAGTTTATATTTGTTATGGGTCAAAAATAGAGGAGAATTCTGAAGCAAGCTGGGTTCAGAAGGACCTAGAAGTACCATTAAGGTTGCACATCTTGGAATAAGAAGAATGAGAACACAGATTGAGACAGGATTGCTGCACAGGCAGTATACTTGTAATTAACAAAAAGGAAGTAGGAAGAAGAAGCAAAAAAAAAAATATATGGCCAGTAAAAAAAAAATCAGGTTGCATTTAGGAACACAAAAAAGAATATATATTTAAAAACATGGCTTTTAAATTTCTGAGGCTGAGGGTCTAAACATAAGACCAGATCAAACGAGTCTTACCACTTCTAAGAAAACATAATCTGGTTTCAGTAAAACTTCTTTTTGTGTCTTAAGATTCAGAGTTTTTTACATGTGCTAAATATTGACACCATTGTAAGTAATGAAGCTTAAATATTTTCTGATTGTAGTTTTAGTCTGGCAACTGACATGCTCTTTTCACCAAATGATGGTTCTGATACTGAAAGAATACATTAAAAAAAAGGGGGGGAAAACTGATCTTCTCTAAAGTGTTTTTGTTTGCTACAGCCTACATCTTAGAAAATAAAGAGCTGGAATCATAAGTTCCCTTCTCACCAGTGGACAACATGAAATACTTCACACAAGTGGATATGCACTTCTCTGAAAGACAGAAAGAAGTGCTCCTTAACTAAAAAGAACATTTCTCTCTACAGGTTATTCAGACAGATCTATGAAAGTTAGTTTATTCAGAGATTAAAGACCAGATAGGTTGCACAGAATTTTTCTGTTGTTTCAGCAGCCTTTTTCGCTATCCAAAAAAATCTTCAATCTGAATTTAATGCAACTACTGTAATATAGGAAATTCTTAAGCAATTTTGTGTAGTCTTCACAGGAAGGAGGAAGCACTGGTAATTGCTAGAGGAAAAAAAAAGGATACGTATTTAATATGCTTTCATCCTCAGCTAAAAGTAAATAAGTAATAAAATGGCTTCTGCTAAAGTCATCTGGCTGCCTGAGAAATATCTAATGCTCTAGAAAAAGAAGCAGCTTCTGAGGTCTGAAGAACATGAAATAGTTAGGCAATTGTTTTGAAATTTAAGCTGAAAAGTATTAGGACATTACAAAAGGCTGTTGTATGTATAAATACCTGAATTCTTTAATGTGAATCTGAGTGCTTTCATTCTTGCACAGCTGCATCATAAACTTTTGAAACTTTTGAAAATAGTTCATAAGAGCAATAACAGTAGAGAAACTTACTGTTACTGCAACTCCTCGCTGTTTTAGAAGAATGTTCCCTACTCTAAATCTGGCCTCAGGCCACTAAATAATAAACTAATAATTACCAGAAAATTCATTGGGAACTGTTGCTTCATTATAAGAGCAAGATATGGTTAAAAAAGAAAAAGAAAAAAAAAAACAACAACAAAACACACCCAAAAACCCCCACAACACCCAAAAAAGGTGAGTTTTTCAGAAATTACATCACATACAAAATAAACAAAATTTAATTTCTTTCCAGTGAAAATGTTGTGCTTGCCACTTTACCACAAAGTCTCACTGTGCATTTCACAAAGAGGTGATTTATGAGACTCAGCTAACCCTCAGCACAGCCATCTGAGGTGCTGCAGTGTGCTCTACCAGGCACCTGGAAATGTGCAGGTGACCACTACCCATCTGCATGCCCACCTTGCAGATCTCTTGGCTGTCCCAACCATTTGAAATGGCTCCAAATGTCTCTGCTTAGGCCTCTCAACCCCGTCAAGAGTGTGTGATTCTCAGTTCCTCAGTGAGTCAAGAGGCCCCCAGAGCAAATCGGACAGCCAGGTAGCTCAATAGCAGACTGAACTATACTGACACCAGATGATGAAAAACAAGAGGCTTTGAGATGACTTTTGCAGGAGCACTCCTAAAATGGCTGTTTGACCATTCCAAGCGCAACCAAAGTGTGTGCATGTTTCTAAATTTATTATAATCACTTCTAATCAAATATTCTTAATTATAGAAAACATCCAAAGACCTGTTAAATCTGACAAAATATAAGCTAAGACCTGAGTGTATGAGCTCTTTGATATAAAGCCAAGCTTGCTGTAGATAAAAGTCTCAAGTGCAATTTTGCAAATTAGGTAAACCATTGAAGTTTAAGATATAAATTATACACTGACTCTGAAGCCAGGTAAAGATAAAAAAGTTGGTTGTCCAAAAGTAACATAGGCACATTTTGTTTTAAAGTCTGAAAATGAAAAAAAGAGAGATGAAATATAAGATTTTCCACAGTATTGCATGATGGCCCAGCTCCCTGCTCTTTTGAATTCTGCATGAATCTTACTGTTTACTTGCTGTAAACAGTGTGCTCAGAGCTACTAATTTTTTTAGGGATAACAGATTTGATTCACACTAAAAGTAAAGTGAAGCAAAATACTAATGATTTATAATTTTATTACTGCATTAGAATTGTTGAGTAACAAAACAGACAATTCTGTGAATTCCTATTCATTAAGTTCATACCTTAAAACACAAAGCATTTAGTAGTGCCAGTGTAATAAACTGGACATCATTGAGGATAACTACATTAAATGATTCATAGTAGAATTAAAAGGCCTAAACACTTACCAATGTCATACTCTGCCACCTTCTTCATGTCCATATGTATTTATAAACCTAGATTAAGGAAGGAAAAATGAAGTTACTGCAATCCTTCCAGTATAAGTGCAAAAATTGCACTGGTTTTCTGCTCATACTTAACCTGATACAAGTGCTCCTGAAAATATGGTAGCTAAGGAATACTATCCTTGCAGAACTGTCCAGAAATAGTTTATTAGACAAATCGCCATAATCCTCTGAGCTGTTTGCCCAAGAATACTCACCCATGTAAGAAGTTGTTCTAAAGTGTTCTTTAGTTTATGAATGAGCTCTCTCTATATAGCACTGCTTTTCACAATTAAAGCTATTACTGTAAAATGCAGGAAATCGCATTCATGGTTAATTGCATAATTCATGAACTCAGGCAAAGCGTGAGCTTGGTAAATATGTAAAACTTTTCAATCAAGTAGAGTGAAAGAGGAAAACACATTATTGCTTAAGCTTTATATAGTAAATAAATGTTGAGTTGAGGAATGCATTTCATTTTATATACTCATTTAATATTACAGATGAAAAAATCATGGGCAGTATAAAAACACATGACAATTACCTTGGCTTTTTCGGGTTTTTCTTATAGTTGAGATAGAAGGATTCAAAGATTTCAACTACTTACTTGATCTAGTGTTGATTTTCTTGACTTACAAAGCACCTAACTGAAAATATTGATAGCACTGTGCACTTATTTACATTTTTATTACATTTGATAGGAGCAAAGTGTGAAATAGGAAGAGATAACTATCTCTGAGGTACAAATATCTTTGAAAGTCTAGAATTAAATATTAAATAGAATATAAGAGTATGAGCCTCTAAATTATTTTGTGTACCAACTCTAGTTTCTTTTCCATTTAAAGACAGCTTTCATATAAACACAGAAAAAATCTTTATTAAAAAAATAATTCATGTATTATTGAAATTGATTTTTCATCTCTTGAATCAAGACCTATTTTAGCAATTTCTTCATGATCTTTAAAATCTTGGTCATTCCAGCTTGTGACCATTAACATAGGGCTTACTGGTACTATTTGACTACACTTTTTATTTTGATTTTGATTTTTATTATATATGGTGTTCTCTTTTTTGCCTTTCTAGAGAAAAACTGAATTATGCTGCTTTTCTTTTGAGAAAGGTATTGAATTCAAGTGAAAGGAAAATTTTCAGATCAAGAAAATGCTCCACCTTTACACACGTTTTTTCACATTTTTGCTATCCTTCCTCATTCACATTTGAATTTATTAGGAACGTGTTAGTAGCCAGTTATGTTTTTTTTTATATATACCTTTATCTAGCCATATAAAATACAGATAGATATGAAGGCCTTAAGAGTATTGTATCAACCTCTTTGAAGCAGAAAGATTCTTGCTTCAGATGAGGATAGAAACACTCCAACAATAACCTAGGAACCAAAGAAGCTGCCCCTTGAGTTTCATATCTATATCAACACTTTCTTCCTAGAAAAGTTGCTGAAGCTTATTGCCTTAAAATATCAAACTATGGACTGAGGTGATTAAATTTGGAGTCAGGAGCTTATTTTGAGAACGGATCCCATAATCTCTGCAGACAATAATGATCTAGGAAAGAAAAGACATTAAAGCTAGATGTTGTAGGCTTTCTAGTAGATTGCAATTTTCTCTTAGATGTGTTGAGCAACTGTGTTATTTGGAACATTGTTTTATAAACATTATCACTAATGAGCAAAGCTGTGTTTTGCAGCAGATTGTTCTCTGTCAATGAATTACACATAAAAGCATCCTACATGGAGTCTCTGTTAAGTATAGATTTTACAGATAGGAAGAATTTGGCTTCTCTTCATCCAGCAAGACTAAGGAATTTACACAGAAACCACTGACCGCTACAAATTAATATGTCATAGTTAATAGCCTCTTGCAGTAATTTTACACATAATCTGTACACATATATTTATTTTCCCCATGCTTGACTTTAAAATGCAATTCAAGCTCTGCAGAAGAACACAGGAGATTCTAGCAAACCACTGCTGAGCCACACAATAAAAGTGAATTACAAGTCACGTTATCAGTGACAGAGCTGTCACATAAGGAACAGGGTTGTGTTTATTACTGCTAATAGTTCCAAGTATGTGTTCTATTGATGGCACAATATTCTGTAGCAGACGTGAAACCTTCAATATCAACAGATTAGTCAAAGATTTTCTTATCTAACAGTTTCCTAGTCTAACGGTATAAAACTTTTATTGATATCAGTATAGCACAGCAAACAACAGAATCACTGATTTTATAAGATGTCCTGATCAACTTCCAACTTTTGAATTTGTAACCCTTAGCAGATATCTCTCAGGAGCTGAAATTGGAGCACTTGCTAAATATAGTAGCAGAGTATCTAGCACCAGAAAAAAATAAATGCAAAATACTGAAAATACTAGAACAAGAACAACTTCTGCTACACTAATTGTTATTTAGTAATAATGAAATCCAGGCCTTTCAACAGCACACTGACTCTACTCGTTCCTAGACTAAACATAGTTCTGCCATGGTTTGTTACAATTTCTTGGCAAGCAGAAGTGCTTGCCAAGAAATATACATAATGGTATTGCCAAAAGAATTGCTTGGCACACAACCTGATGATGCCATCCTGGTGCGCATCACAGTACTTTCCTGTTTCTACCAAAAATCAAGTAATTTTGCTGCTTTGTTTATATCACTGTATAAAAGCAGAGCGAATACACAGCCAGAGTTTTGAATTGTGAGAAAGAAATTAACCCAGATGTGGAGGTTTCTTACACTAAAAGCCACGGGAACAGGGGAAAAGGAGCAATAGATTTGGAAAGAGAAGACCAAAAAACAAAGTTCAGCAGGGACAAACTGTCTACAAACCTTAGGGGCAGGAATGCTGAGGGAGCTTGGTGTATCGTTCTAGGGGAGACGCGAAACAAAGGATGGAGTGGCATGGAGGTGCTGCAGTCACACGCTTTTGAAATCAGTTCAAATGTGAAACAAAGAGTGGAGCAAGACAGCAGTGTTGTGGTTATGCTGTATCAAAACCAATACAGCTAAGAGGAACTAAGCCAAAGGAACGATCCAGATGGTAATTGAAACCTGAACTTTGCTTCATTAACTTGAAAAGCCACATTACTTTTCACACCTCTACAAATGTTGATGAGTAAAGGCACTCAAATTCCACCTAAACGTGACATGACATCAACTGTGACCGTACCTTCTCTCCTCCCTCAAAGATAGCTTAAGTGAGGAGAACACTCTGTCATAGCTCCTGGGATCTTACAAGGGGCTGAACTTGTCTTCTCACCCACATGGAGGCTAAATGATCATCTCAAGCTAGCTTTCATTGGTGATTAGAGCTTGTCTGTATATTGCTTCAAAGCCATATTTGCAGTCAGTTACTATCAACAGCAATCTCTGAGTCTTAACCTGTCTGCTTTTATCAGTGTGTTTGTAAATAGAGTGTGTTATTGTGTAAATTGTTTAGTATGAGTCCTTCAAGGGTGCTAGCAGCAATCCTCAGCAAATAACATAATTGACAAAACTGATATACCAAATATTGAATATAGCAAAAAGCAAATAACAAAACTGGCAAAATGTAGGAGCAGCTAGACAGAGAACACTGGCCACCTGGGTTACGAAAGAAAAAAAGAAAATACTAAAGCAAAAACATTGTGGTCCTGAGCCAGCCAGAGCTAAGATTAGTGTGTGTGAAAAGAATCACAAGGTCAAGCTGGAAAGCCACTTGAGACATGATCGTTCTTTGTGGCTGAAGGAAGTCATGTGGTGTGTGTTTGGCATGTGTGGGGAGAAGAACATCTCGCTTGGCTTGATAGCTCAGACCCAGAGGCTGTAAAAATATATGGGGGAATAAAGTTATGTGAGAGTTCTGCTTGGACTAGATCTGTCTGCACATGAATTCATTCACCACAAATGGTGCTGTGTGAGGACTTTTTCTACTTCAAAAGTTTTCCCAGCTAAGAGTGGAAACAGCATTGTCATGGGACCAAGAATAGGTTAGTTGAACTAGCCTTCAATACAGTGGGCTGTTCAGTGGGGGCCCCACAACTGGGTGCTGACAGGCTGGTCAGGTGCAAGGGTCTCGTTTTCCCTAGGGGTGCTAATAGTTTGGTCAAATATAAAGGGTTCAAGGAAACCCTCCCTTTCACATGACAAGACTCAACAGCAGAATGGAGGAGAGATGAGCATCTGTCACACAGGGCAATATTTAGGCAGAGCAAAGGGAAGGGTCATAGTGTGTTACTACCTCTCATTAAGTGAGCAAGATGTGTGTTTGTTGAAGGAACAAAATATATGTATGTTACTCTTCCTTTACTCCATAAAACATTGCTTTTCTGTGCCTAACAAATGGCAAAAATAAAAACTAATTGTCGTTGATCTTGCTGTTAAAAATTCTGCTTATTTAAGGGAATTTTTAGCTTTAACCATTTATTTCTCTAGATAAGCATTTTAAATTAGAGCCAAAATCCCCACTTATAGGGTCTACCTTTCTACCCTCCCAAAATAAAATCACTACATTTCTTCTTTTTAAATTAAAATAAAATAAAAATAGAATAAAACCCCAATAAAATACAAAACAATTTTAATTTCTGCCATGAAAATTGTTTTTTTAAAGCTGAAATGCATTTTTCAAGAGTTAAAGTAGTTATTGCGAACAAAGAATATCAGTACTTTTCAACATTCATTAGTAAAATGACATACATCTAAGAGATTTGGAAAACTTGGTAGAAAAGAAAAAATTTATTAGTCCTAGTAAGGACTCATATAAAATGAATTATCTCAAGTGCCTACTGACTGGTTCAACATGTTGCAGAATCTGGATTTTTCCTTCCTTTTATTCAGTCTGAACCCAAGATTATGCCTGAAAACAAGATTCCATCTGACAATATCCTTATATGGGCAAGGTAAAAAAAAAGTGATTTACCCTGGGGAAAAAAAATTGTTCCAAGGGAAGCTGGGAAGAACAGCTTCTCGGAATTTGTTTCCCTGGACTAAGATTTTAAGTGATTTTTCTGGTTGATCTTTAACCACTGAAGGGCGTTTTAGGTTCTTTTCCAAACAGCACTTGTAGCAGCTACTCTTCATATGAAGTGGTACTCAGCTTGGGTTACAACAGAAGTTTGCTCTTTTCTCATGTACCATTACTATGTATTAAATGACCACCTGTCCAGTGCCACAGAAGATGTAAATGAAAGCAGTTCTAATGTAAAGATTTTCCAGTCTAAAATTGTTAATGCAGTCCCAACAGAGAATTATCCTCTGAATAATGCAACATCCCTTCAATGAGCCTTAGGTATTCTACTGAAAATGTAGTTAATTGTAAGCAATCTAATCAGAAGCTTAGAGTTGTCATTGGCCTTTCTGCATAAATGTGTCCTTCCAGAGAGAAAGGATTAACACCCTTGGTTTTCACTGACTTGTAACAATACAGACTATATTCAGGCATAATAGAAACAAGATATTGGAAATTCCATTTCAGGCAAAAGGAAAAGATGAGATGTTGAGAGGTGAGAAAGGAAACAGTAGTAGCTAAGATGAAAACAACAGACAAAAACAGAGAAACACTGGCAGAAATTGTAAGGTAAAACATATGCAGGTATTCTTCCCAAGAACACCAAGGCAATGGAAAGATTGAAAAAAAGATTTATTTCAGATGCAAGGACCACTTCCTAAGGATGCTACATACACTGGGCCCCCAGGGAAAAAAAGGCAATGCCCTGCCTTCTCCAAGGCTTTTCTATCTTCTCTCTCTCCTCCCCCACCCTCTCTGGCCTGACGCAGCCTTGTACATGTCTGCAAACGTTCTCTCTCTGCGTACCAGGAAGATAGCTTGCTCACAGCTTCTCCCTGAGACTTTCTCTGAAATGCAGAAGGAATTAAAAAACCAAAACCATCTAACCCCTTTGAGAAAGCGTTCTTCCTGAGCAAAACCAGTTCTAGCTTTCCATTACATGTTCTTGCGCAATTGCACCTACCCCTACGGAGATGTAGCCAGTAAAGTTAGAACAACCGTTTTTGTAAAATGTGCTTAAAGAGAAAGGGTTTGGAGGACACTGAATGAAGAGATCAATAACTTGAAGAGACTTAAGATTAAAGTACGCAGAATAATTTTTGAATAAATATGCAATCTAAAATGCGGTCTATGGATTCATATTGGTTTTAATGCCCTATAGTGTTATCAAAGTTAATAATTCTTTAAAAACATTTTTTATTTCAGCATTCTCTCTAATTTATATAGCACGGTATAAAACCAGCTAAAATCTGTGCCCAAAGCTTAGGGGAGTTGCACTGCATATATACTTTTGCTGCCTCATATAAAAATAGAGCAGTAAATAATCTGAATACAACCTACAGATGAATGAACATCTGAAGCTCATGTACTTGAAAGAGATCAACAGTTGGAAAACAGGACTATGTCACATATTGGGTCATTAAATGGTAGCCTTTCAAATTAAATGCAAACAAATTATTATTTTAAATTCATTTTTATACAGATGAAGCAGAGACTGAAGTTCACAGTGTTAATTGCTCAAATTCTGAAAAAGGTTATGAAGCCAAAGTTCATCATATAAATGACAAGGGCTGCAATTTTTCTTTAACAAGACATAATGAGTTTACATTTGTATGTTCCTCCACAAATAATAAACTCATCCTACACACTAAGTCTGGTATTTTATATCTTATGAATCTACAATTAATTCCTTCAAATATTAATATTTCAGTGCAACCTTCTACTATTCTCTGTCTTTCTATATTGATCAAGTAGCCCACTATTTTTAAAAGTGTATCTATACTGTACTTATTAGGGTATTTAAAATGTTTTTAATGACTTATTGTAGTGAAAATTTATTATCTTCTAATTATTACCTATTTTGTAAGCTGGCAATGAAAGCATAACCGATTTTTTTGTACATGACCTGTTAGAAAACTCAGGAATGATTAGAAGTTAACCCTCTCGTTGCTACAACAGGGTGGAAACAAAAAGTGTGGACAATAACCACATGTAGAAATAAACCTAAACAACATTCTAAGTTTTTAAATTAAGAGATTGCATGAAAAAACATGCATAAGATTTAACTGAGACACCCTGCTTACAACTACAAATGAAGTAGTTGAAATATTTCAAAAAGTTTTCAAAAAATGTTTCTGAACCACATATCTGGTAGGACTATTTCGTGACCCAAAATATTATGATGTACTGGTCAGCAATTCTTTATATTTCAGGAGCCTTTGTATATGTCTATCAACAAACAGAATTCTATAATTTATGAAAGTAAGAAAAATTCTTATATAGAAAAATTATGCAGTCTCATTACAAACCCAATAAGAATTCTTTGTAGGATCCTTGTACATAACTTTTCTCTTTTTTTCACCATTTTTGTTTCCACACAGTATTAAGAATATACCAAGGCTGTCTCCAAGTCAAAACAATGCACCACTGTAGAGCTGGTTGTTGAAGTACTTCTGAAACCATGAAGCAAGCTCCTGGGAAAAAACATGCAAGGGAGAGATTATCAAAAGCAAAGCATTTTGACAAAGCAGGATCACAAAAGTAAAATACATTCTTCCCAGAGCAAACATTCACACCAGAAGTTATTGCTCTAAGTTATAATAACAGGAACTAGTAAAATCAGAATCAAAGCTAAATTAGTTATTGACACTATTTCTCTGTAAATAGGGAATACAAATTGTTTATTTCCAGTTGGTGTTTAATTTCAGGGAACTTCACTAGTGTTGAATGTTCATGAATATTTTTTCTTTGCAGGGTGAAAATTAGGACTCTTGACATCTTTGCATTTTTTTCTCCCCTCTGTAACTCTGTGTGTCCCAAATATATACTGTATATTCCTAATCATTAAAAAAATTGGCTTACTACTGTACCTGTGGACATGAGTATGCTTAAACCCATGTAAGTGACACTGCTGTTTCCATGGTAACCACTGTATTTCAGATGGAAAACAGCAAAGGAAAACTGTAGAAGAGTAAACTGTAAAACAGAGTACACCAACTTTCTACTGTTATGGTGTATTTCTGCAAAATGTTCCTTGTGTCCTTGGTTCAGCATAAAGCTGCTTTCCTCACCTGTTTAATAGCCTTGTGAAAAAATGTACTCTATAGCAGAAAGCTGCTGCAATATGAGCCTGCCTGCTTTCTAAAGCAGTGGCATGACCAAACTTAGTATCTAGTGCTAGTTGCTGTCTTCATGGCTCCATTTCCATCTCTATATTTTGCGATATGAAGGAATTCACTACTCTTTTGCAAATGGCTTCATAGTAGACTAGTTTGCCTGGTGTCTTGGTTTAAAGACAAATATGGGGGTGGGAACTCTTAATCACATGAGCCCTCCTCCCCTTTTTATGCCCCACCAGTATAGGACTTTGACATTTTACCTATTGATTTCAGAGACTTGTGATGAGGGCAAGATAATTTAAAGTTAATTGAGACAATGTAAGGAGAAATGGAAAAAAAAAATCCCGAAGAAAGAAATGAGGGAAAGGGAAAGGGAAATTGCTTTAATTCACAGAGAATTACTTAGAGAAAAACTTTTAGAATCTTATATTTGGAACAGATTCATCCATGCCTAATTTTTAATCTGGAGAACTTATACATAAATTAGTGAAGACAATGTTCTGTACAGCTCCTCCATAATGTCTGTATTGCTATCTCCCTTTCTAGACCTCATTTTACATGTATAAAATTTAATCAGTCACATCAACTTTCTTTAGCTAAAGTAAACACTGGAAGTGTTTCCAGTACAATTATCAGAATAAAACCAGGTTTATTCTACATTTCCTAGGACAATTTCTACATTACCTAGGACAAAACAGCACAGCAAATTTGTATATTCTTTATTGCCTTTTAGTGATATCCATTCAAAACGAAAAGGAAACTCTGTTTACTGAGTTGAAAATGAATGTAAATTACAATGCAAATTTAAGAGAAAGGATAAAAATTAGAAATGGTAAGAACTGATACACAATGTTATTTACCCTCCTGAATCTTCCTGCTGGGCTTCCATGAAGATGTGATTGACACAAATAATGCTACCACAGTGACATTCTGTTTACCATCAATTTATGGTTTCTCTTATCTACAAAATGAAGTTAGCTGAAAAGTGTAATTCCATAAATCACACAAAAAGCACAACACTGAGTGCATACAAATAAAAAATACTAACCTTTAAGGACATATATTCCTAATCTGCTAGTTCTGTGTGGTGAACACACCCATGGATGTCAAGGTGCTTAGGCAGCATCCTGCAGAGATCCTGGTCTGGCCGTACATCGCTGAACTTCCTTATCTAGAAGGCCATTTTCATTAAATACCTTCAATGAAGAATGATTAAAAAAGGATGACTAATTTAAGAATATTCTGCTTTCTTCTATGTGATAAAATACATATGCATAGATATCTGTATGATTTCATATCTGCTGTTCAGAGACTGTTAACACCACACAAGTATATACAATGACAGCAACCTCCTGACAGATAATTTTTTTAATGGCAACTCTTTCAAGAATGATCAGAAATAGCTTAACAAATCACCTCTCTGCAGTTTTTACAGCACATTAACCACATTTTGAAGTAGATACCTGAAGTCCAGAATGCCGAATGATTGCTAGAGGGCTTCACTGAAATAAAATGGTGTTAAATGCAAGCATCAGAGCTTGCAAAAAATGAGCAAAGAATCAGCACTTGTGCTGTTCATCAAATGTCAGTCCACTATCAAGTGATAATGAGAACTGAACTACTAAGATATTTTTATTTGATCTGTCTAGGAACAGATGAAGTAATGAAATGCTGTGCCTAAAGATAATTTTCTAAAACAGAAGAAAGAATCTTTTAGGAAATGGATATCAAGTGAAATATAAGATATCAAGAGATACTTCTCTTTTCCATATCCAGTGAGTTTTATAAAAATGTTCTGGAAAATTCTGACACACACAAATTTGTTTGGCCATAAGATTATTATGACTTATGTCAATATCACTAAAATCAAGATTTGGCCTCTTTCACAGGTATTTTTGAAAAGCCTATTTACTGCTGCATCTAAATGGCAGAATACCAGAGTATCAGTATTAAGAGGTACAATACTAAATCTTGACTAGGTTTCTTATCAAAGTTCAACTGTTTTATTAGTGGGTTTATTTGTTAATATTCTCTTTTTACAGAACCATCCATCAAATAAAGTCGGTTTTCTGAAAAAACATAAATTTATAAAATTTAGCTTGCCATACAGAAAGAAAAAACGTGAATTATTTTCTCAAGTTCTTTCTAAGCGTATAATTAAACTGGTCGTTGATGTGATGGTTTAATATCTTTAATATCAATTATGGAAACCTACTTCATGGAGTAAAATTGGAAATGAAAGACTGACAGTTCACAATGAAATGTTACTGCTACTTTCAGTGCTTCAGCAGTTGGGTAATTCATGCAGACACTTCAAAAAAATAGTCAGATTACAATAATTATTAGCCTCACCTTTATTCCATTCTATAACCTGAATGTCATGTACTTCCATTTGATCATATAGGTCTTGATGGCTACTGAAAAACTACAAAGGAACAAATTTTGCCAGTTTGTGCACTAAAAGATTTTAAAAGAGTCAAAGAGAGACCTCATGCTTCAGCAAAATAAACATTTCACTGAATAAACATCAAACATAAGAATGCAAGACAAAAAGTCTGTTCCACATCATATACATAATATAAAGAAGCTTATATATCAACTTTTTCTGTGTTCTCTGGTTTAAATTAAAAGTCCTTAAATATAAAGTATACCAGGTTATGGGAAAAAAACACATTCAGAATGTTAACTGCAATTTAGTTCAAGCTGCTAAAATCTGATGAAAATATTGTAATTATTTTGCAAGGGCCATGTGACTGCAAAGTGAAGTCATTAGATGAGGGTTTCTTAAAGACAGCTCTCATCTTTTCTGATATTTCTGTTAGGTTTGACTTCTAAATATGTATACACTGTATAATTTACTCACCATTACTAGTAACTTAAACTTCCTTGTTTGTTTCTTCTCTGAATTACGTGTCAGCATACCAATCCCAATTTATTTGCCCTTACCTGTAGTGACATAAATATGCATTTGACAAATTTCTCCATCTCTGGTCCCCCTACCCCACTTTTCCCTTCCCTCTTGACCTGATAATCTGGATTATAGCTCAAAGTAATAAATCAGGTATATTATTGGAATGCCCCTCACAGTCTTGACAGTATTATTCTGTAAACCTAGCGTGATTTACAGGAACACAGCAGGGGCATGGTCCAGTCTGCAAGGAATCAGTGGAAATATTTTTACTCTAATTTATCAGCTATAATAGTGGCTGAAAGAATTCACTTCGCTTCTAAAAGATTTCCCAAGTGATAGTAAATTCTGAATCAAATTAAAATAATTGTGTAATTGCTTTCTAACACCATAGCTTTTGTCCTTGGTAGATTTTGGTCACTGGGATCTTGTTTTTTGTCTGAGCTTTCTAAGACCTGAAGCATGAAGTTTCTTGACTGCTTGCGATTTTTTTTCTAATTAGAAAAATTTTATATTTTTTAGAAAAAAATTATATTTTTTCTAATTAGGAAAAAAAATATACACACTTTGTTGAAAAATGCATGTACAGCTTCACTACAATGTCAAATACTTTAGAAAGAAATACTAAGTAAAACTCCAGTCTTATTTTCTGCTAACATAATATAGAATTTAAGTGCAATTGGAAATTAAGATGTACTGGTATTTAAGACAATTATAATTGAATTTAGCTGATTGTGTAATCAACTTCTGAAAGAGTTTTTAACCTCCATTGTTACTTGAATAAGTTGTTTTAGCAGTACACAGAACTCAGTACTTCCTGCACTTATCACTATTACTGTCTACATAGAGTACATTGCTGAGCTACTCATCTGAAAAAGGGTATGTAAATATGTTCATTTTCCCCCTACTGTATTTCAACTATAATTATATGATCCACTAGCTTTTACCACTTGTCTGTTTTGTGCAGTGGTCTGGCACAAATACTGAAATAAAGGATCATCATTTATTTTCTGTGCTAGGAACTGCATTTTCATTGTTAATGTATGTAACCACAAAAATGTCAGAATTCAATGCCAGCATGATATTTCAGTCAGAATAATGATGAGTTCTTTAAGAAGCTGAATGGTTGGTAGTTTTTTTAGCATACCCATGTGCAAAATGAGTAAATAGAAAAATGTGGAATGCAATGTTTAAAATAATAGAAATGTAGCCAGAAACAAATATTGATGTAAATGTAAAATGGCAGATTTATATCTGATCAGGGAGGAAAGGTTGAAGCACGCCCCTAGTTAACGGTAGTTAGCATGCAATTTGGTAATGGCTTTAGATTAACATTTATGTCAAATGTTATTTAATCTGTACCATAACTATCATAATAAAATGTATTTTGTTTAATAGTGAGATATTATGAACTTTCACTCATTTATGTTATTATGCCAATTTATTTCATGACAGTAACTCTGGACTGTCATAACCCCCAAGATGTACCCGGGCTAAGTGGTAGAAAGCAGTTTGCTAAATATCTGAGACCTGGTTCTATATATTCATTAATAGCAGTGGAGAAAGCCTTAGGACCCAAAAGTTCATTGGAAAGGTAGAGAAACCTGGGAATAGAATATTTCTAGAAAGTATCAATATTCAATGTGTGTAACCTAACAGTCAAGGGGAATAATAAGTAATCATGAATCTTGGATCACCTCGCTCGGATTGACCTCCCAGGGAAAATCAGAAAAAAAAGAGCAGAGTTTGAGCAATAAGAGGAATCTGGTAAAAGAAGTGCAGAAAACTTCCCTTTTAACAGAACAACAAATATTATTTTAAAACAAATTCAACAACTCTCTACAAATTGTATTTCGTCAAAACATTTCTTCATTTTCTGTTTTTCTTTGTTTACTAGTTGCTTTACTGTTACTGTTAAAGGTTGAAAACACAAGTCTTTGTTCCAGAGAGATGAGATGTGATGAAATACTCAACAAAAAATGCCAGGATAATACAGTCTATAACAGATCTTTGAAACACTTTCCAGAGATGATTTGTATCACAGACATATTACTTTCATAAAATTCTTGTATGTATTTATATCTGAAAACTGATACAGAAATGAAATGTTAAGATAGACATATAATTACTGCCTTTAAAATAGAAAATTGGTACCTAGCATCCAGAACATCTATGGTAGTGATTTCTCATTAAGAATCTCCCTATGTCTAGACTAAAATAGTCCATCATGATTACAGATTATTTCCAGAACACTCAAAGTTTGAAACTCCTGTTCTCTGGTTATGTGATTTAGCAAGTTTTCCACTGCAACTGAGAGATTAAGCCTTCTGAGAATACTACTTCACTTATTTTAGCAAACAAGTAATTTAAACTCATTAACAGGGAATCACTATAACATAGGCCTTTGTAGTAGAATATGAGTTTGTCATTAATTGACTGCTATGCTGAGTTTCATTTTGTTAACACAGTTGAGTGATCAACGAATATTTTCACCCTAGCTAACCAATTTAAAATTGCTCAGCCCACAACACTCTTTGTTTACTGGATAGTAAATGTGGTTAGGATGTTATTTTCAGTTGTAAGCCACGGTTACAAGTTCATGATAGAGCTAAAAAGGTATCAGGTTAAAGGAGCTCACTGATGAAGGATAAACAGGGGAAACTGACACTGAAAACAGAAAATCAGAGCTGGCTAGGTGGTCTGTCTTGGTAAATTATAGGCATTATAAAAATATTAATTTGGAACTGAGTTATTTTCTACTGATAAGTTTAATCTTATATTCCATGACTGTAGGTGTTTCCCAAGAAGCCGTGGCAGATGTAAAATAAAAATCCTCTACCCTTTAATACTTGTGTAACCACTGTCCCACGTATCAGTGAGAATGCAAAAGAGAAGCCAACTGCACACTTGCTGTCTGTAACTAACATAACATGACTGGTTAGCCAAAGGTAGTATTTCTGTTTTCTACAGATAACAAAAACCCTGCTTCTAGTATTAATATTACTCATGCTAAAACCCATGACTATTTGCCCAATTTTTCAAACAGATAGTTCTGTCCACACCTCCAGTTCCTGAATACAATTCCATAAGTAAGAATATCGCAAGAATTTCCTTCATATTTCTAAGAAAAAAAGCGCAACATTTCATTTGCAAGTTCTCTTCATTCCATTAAAAAATAGCGATGTGTAGCAGTCACATTTAAAGTTTTACACAAAAAACCAAATATCCTTTTAACATATTCTGCATATCTTGGCTTTAGAAGTATGGATAAGCATATGAATAAAGTTTAACAGTGTTTAAATGCTTACCTGAGGTAAAAATAAAAGAGAAGAACAGTGAGAAACACCTTTGTAAAGCTGTTTCCTTCATATCTTATGTATGAAAGCAGTATCCAAAACTATCTGAAAGGAACAGAGGGTAAAATAAGAAAAAAAGATTGCTTAAAAAGAAAAGACAACTAGGCAAAATGATGATGACTCACATATCATAATATAAGCTAACAGCAAAATACTCTAAGTTTCATGTCAACTTCCTGGGACAGAAGACATTTGTTTCTTTCCTGACAGAATAAATCAAACTAATCTTCAATGTACAACTGAGAAATGGCCCCTTCTAATTAACTGCACACAAGAATCAGACTGAAGATCACTGGTGAAGATGCAGTGGTGAAGTGACATTATCAGGGAGAAGTTTTTTCTCTATTGTATGGCATGCTGTTTTTGTCTACATGAGTTCAAAAAAGTTATATTTTCTTGGAAAGAATTGTTCTAGGTGCTTAAATGTAAAGATTTTATGCTGTAAGACAATACATTAGTGGGAATATTTGCAATCATATTGTCAACGTCCTTTAATTACCATTAATGAGGAATTGTCATTTGAAAAATATTTCAGCTTTTTTGTCAAAATTATGACCACTACAGCTGGATTTGTTGGGAGAGAAGAAATATTTCTGAAACAGCCACTGCAGTTATCTTTCCATATGCAGAACTGATACAAAGAGACAGAGAATTCATTATGCTAAAGCATACTTTTGGTGGCCAGCTTTCTGCAACAAGGTCTCTACAGCCAAGCAGAAGAGAATAACTGTTCCACCACATCAACTGAGTAGGCAGCATTGCTATGACATGGAAACGAGAAATTAGTCTGATCCCTGTATGCTTAATGTCAGTATAGGGACTCCTAACCTATTTTTGATTATACCCCTATGTTTTTTATTTAGTGTACATCTGGACTGGAGGATGGGAAAGTGATCCAAAGAAAACAGGCAACAAGTGGTGATTCTCCTTCTTTTTCTTCTCTTTGAGTTTTGTGTTTTCTGGGATAGAGACAGAAAGAGGAGAGATAATGAAGGCTTTTTATTTCCTTTCCCTGATGCAGAATGAGACACCTTCTAGATTAAATTTTCCCAGACAGTAGTTTCTATCATTGGAAAGTTCTTAACTGCAGAAATGCTAGCCAGAAGGTAAGGAGGTTGGGGCATATATTTTTCTGCTTATTCAAGGCTGACAGATAGTCCTTTGAAAATATGATCTGTTATCATCAACTCTAGAGTATGTTACCATCAGCTTCAGAGCAAGCATGAAGTATATGTATTTACCCCTCAGCATCTGCACTGCTGAGTTCACTTCAGTGCAGCAGAAAATCCAGTTTTCAGGACATTTGAAGAAATATTCCAAAATGCCCAAAGTGTTAAAAATCAAAAAATTGGTGCAGAAAATATCCATTCTGGCATGTTAGTCACTTTTGATCACTACCCACAGGCAAATGCTAATGAACAAAACTGTCAGATCTACTGCTGTCTGCTCACATACTCTAAAGGACAGTCCTCTTTATGATACACAGGAGACACCTGCATTTGCAAATGCTGAAATTGGACAATTCACCTTTGTTGCTGAGATGGAACCTACCCATATTTTTATGTGCTTAGGAGAGAATGAGTCCTACCTTTTTTCACACAGCAATGGTAACAAGGAAGGAAGCTACAATATATTAGTATCTGTTCATCCTTAGATTAACTAAAGCAACAAAGACTCTGTGTTGTACATTCTTTCTCATCCCACCCACTGAATGTAGTCTACTGACATTTATAGTCTCTGCCAAAGTCTTTGTACAGACATCAAGGATCAGTGACAGTCTTTGTCTTGACATCAAAAGGAAATATAAACTGTCTGAGGAAGGGAATACTCATATTTAATTTGATGAAAATCATGAATTCTGATTGTTACTCTAAGAGGAACTGTAACTGGTAACAGGTAGCATCAAAAACAAAGGATGTGACTCTAGGTTCAGACAGATGAAAATTATAAGTGAATAAAAATACACTAACATAAAATTGGTCTGAGTCTATACACTGTGTTACAAAAGAATGTACAGCTATTTTCCTATTTCTATTTGTGTTCTTGCACTGCTCTTGTTCTTTGCTCTGTGGCAACCAGTTTTTGCTGCAAACACTAAATTCTTTCCAAAGATGAACAGTCATTATAGCCATAACAGCTCATGCTAGCTAATGATTTCCTTCTCCTACTCTTAAATTTTAAGGAAACTCTTTTAGAAGGAGAAGCATACTCAAATGCGTCCTATACCTTTCCCTCCCCTCTGCACTAACCTACAGAAATGGATACTCTCATACATGGTACAACTTCTCTCTGAGGGTTTGCAGGCCATATCCAGCTGCTAGACTTTGAAGATGGCAGAAAATCAGCATCAAGCCCTGCTGAACACGTTAAAACATTTAATTCCTTGCCCCAGCGCCCACTTTTGTCTATGTGGTGCTTCTACATTCAAATACAATCATTATGCTGGTTCATCATGAAAGAGTTCCTAAATGCAATAAAAACTGTAAGTGGCCTAAATTTGCTCTACAACCTAAAAACTAAGTTCAGATTTCCATTTCAGAGCTCAGGGTTCAAATTAGTTGGAGAAAAAGAAAGTATTACTGCCCATTCCCAAACTGTTTCAGAACATTTTCCTAGAACAAGATTAGTTTTGAAATAAATTTAATCTTGCAGCTAGAAAAAAAGCCTTGAAAGTATACATATATTTAAAATTTCAGGTAAACGGTTGTTCTCTAAAAGGAGTTTTCTAAGAGGTGGAACAGAAAACTTGCAACATACTCTGGGGCCTTCCCAGTTTGAAACATGCATATAGGAGAGATTTTGGCTAAATTAATGCTCTGTATAGTCTTTACTAATGCTAACAAAGAATTGGAGAATGTCCTAGGACCTGAAACACCATGGTAAAAATTAGACAATTGATAAACTGAAACACTGCTGGTTGTGAAATAGATTAACTCTGCTGAGATATGATATAATGTTCAATTTATCAAAGAAAAGGCTTTCAGGTGACCAACAGTGGCAGACCACGCCTTGCATATTGTACCACTTACCGTAAGGGGGTACCTCGAAATATTTTTTGCTATGCAAAAAAAAATTATTTAGATTAATGTAAGTTGGTGAAAGATGCAGCAAAATGCAATGACACATAGTTAATGGGAGTTGGCCTTAAATGATCCTTGTAGGTGTCTTCAAACTCAGGATAGCCTATGATTCCTTTGGGCATAGTACCATTCTCCCTGGATACAAGGGACATAAGGAACTGAAGTTTATAAGCAGAGATTAATGTTTCTAAAAGTATAAAAACATAGAGCACCTTCTCACAGAGCTTTCTGAAACATCAGTTCTGAATTTATACCTTTTGGGTTTCTAAATAAATTATTAGGATAATATGAAATATGAGCCATGTGTCCTTCTTTCAGCTGGGATAGAGTTCATTTACTTCCTAGTAGCTGGTGCTCTGTCTTGGATTTAGGATGAGAATAATGTCGGGTAAAATACTGATGGTTTAGTTGTTGTTAAGCAGTGTTTATACTAAGACAAGGACTCTTCAGTTGTCCCACTTGCAAGGAGGCTGGGGAACACAAGAACTTGCGAGGGAACATAGCCAGGACAGTTGACCCAACTGACCAAAGAGTTATTCCATACCGTGTGACAGCATGCTCATATTTAAACAAAAGTGAGTGGCCCAGATGGAGTTGGCTAGGCATCAGTGAATGGGTGATGTGCATAATTTGCTTTATACATTCTAATTCTTTTACTATTAATTTCTCTCCCTTTTCTGCCCTATTAAACCATCTTTATCTCAGCCCACCTTTTTTTTTTTTCCAATTGCCTTCCCCATCCCACTGAGGGGGTAGAGAACAAATGGCTGTGTGGTGTTTAGTTGCCTGCCTAGTTAAATCGCAAGTGAGCTGCAGTGCTCAGTGAACCATAGCATCCAGTATTATGACTAATTATTATCTTTTTTTATTACTCCCCTCTGCTAGATGAGTGTCAGATGTTTTCATACATGTTACTTGTAAGCATGTCAGATAAAATCAATTTTCAAAATGTAAAAGCACGATATCCAAGAAGTCATGATGAGAGCTGTATGCTGAGCTAAAGCTATTTCTCCTCTTCAGCTTCCCCTGTCCTCAGATTATTGATGGTTCAACGCTCAATAGGATGACAGCTCCACTCTGCACCAAAACTTGAATGGTACAAGCCACTCGCTTTCCCACCAAAATTCATTACTATTTTAAAACGAAGGAAGAGGAAGAAAATCTGAATCCCATGTAACTGCTGATTTTGGTTTGGATTATTTAATGAGGCATATGTTCTCATAAGTTTGCTGGCATCTCTTTCTCAGGAAATGACTTTGAATGAGTTACCTAAATACAGATTAAGAGGGTTTTTTTATTAAAATATTTAGTAATCATAGCACAGTGTATGGTCACAAACAGAAATGTCCAGAAGACTCTTCAATTGCTATTTAGTAATGTTTTTGAAAAAAGAATGAATTTTCCTTAGCTTACACTTGTGTAATTTCAGAAAGTTCATTGATCACCCCAGTATAATTTTACAATATTACTGTTCAATGCTCATTTCCTTACAGTATAGATATTTCTGAATATAAATAGCTGATTGTAGCTCATTTTATAATAATAGAACATGGGACATTGATATTTGAAATTGCTATACATAAAAAAAATCCAAAATTTAGTTATTTGGAAAAGAATTCAATTCTTTGTTTGATTTACCTTTAAAGTATGCCTGTAAATGTCTCTAAATAATTCCAGGTGGGGATAGAGTCTTGGAGTTTTATAAAAAAGCAATTTTTCTCATGGAAGGACTGCACAATTAATTAAGTCTCAGAATATTTCCATTAGCTGGATGTTGCATGTTTTCTTATCTCTGTGCTAAGGATGAGTAATTTCAAGCATAGACAAACAACTCACTGAATTTCACACAGCAAATTGCAAGTAGTGGCAGAATCACATCTGAGGGAATTTTAGCTTCTAGCACTTGCTTGACCTCCTTGTCCCTTTCAAGTACATTTACCTGTAAAATGTCAGTTTGAGGCAAAGGAAGTTAAAAGGGCTTATAACGGATTTCCAAGTGAGCTATATAGAAAAGCCTTCTTTCACTCAATAAAGTACAGCTGTATACTTGGACTCCTTTCAATAACACGTTTCTCTTATGTATCCCATGAGTGGAAGTTGTGCCTAAACCACAACACCTCTTCTAAGATGTATGTGAGTGGAGAACCTTGTAAAACATCAGATGTCTGAAGGGTTCTAACTGGCTTTAAAAACAGCAAAGCATACACTTTATAAAAATAGGTTTTCACTGGAAGATGACTGAAAAGGAAACATGAGGACTGGGACACTTTTATAACATTTGTCTAAAATACAATAAATATCCTTTAAGTTTAATAATCCTTACAGTTTCACTAGAAAACCCTAGTAATAAAATATAACTAATGAAAAAATAGTGAGAGGACACAAAGTAGACAAGGCTTATGCTAAATATCTCACACTAATACTGAAACTTTTACTTACTATATAAACTCCCCATAATTTCTAGCGTATAAATTATTGTCATTTGTCTCTAGTTGTTGTTTACCATTCTGCTATTGAATATTCCATCTCTACACTTGAATACTTCTAGATTTGCTCAGCCAAAATCAGCTGGCTTAGCCTTCACAATAAAAATAAGCATCTTATACTAGCCCAGATTATTTTCCCTCAAATGTTTGAGGAAATGGTTATAAACATTCCTTTATGTATTGGTATGAGGAGACAGTCAGACAGGCAGAAGGGACCAAGATTACATCTATTACCTAAAATAAACGGATTTGCCACACTGCAAATAGTGTCATCACATGGGAGCTAGCCTACCAGCCTCTATTATCAGGAGACAACACTATCTTAGTCCCATAACTGAGAATTCTCCTTGTTTCATTGGGTTATTTATTTGATTTAAAAAATTTTGATAAGAATGTTTAAAAATCCAGAACCAGTGCTAGAAAATGGAATAATGAAATTCAAAGGCAGTGAAAGGCAAAAGCAGAAGGAATAATAGCTCGTATTACCTCATCTTTTTCTTAGTTTCTGTAGGTCTTTAAACATATCTAATTGGAAATACACTGGAAAATAAAACACACGGCAGAAGGCAGTTTCCCTCCAATCTTGAACATTTAAAAAAATTTTTAAAACAACATATCGATGACACGGTAACACTGAATACTTTAACATCCATTCATGACATTAACTTCATTTAAAAAATGTTAATGGTTAATGTGCTGGCACTGCACAGGTATAGCAGGCAAAAAGACTGAGTAGAAAAATTTATTAGTGGGCCTTACAGACATGCTATTCCCTCTGTAAGTAGGCATATTTTTCTGCTGAAGTTCCCAGAACATAAATATTTGCTGCAAAACTAATCAGTATAGGAAATTTGTACTGTTGTCATTAGCTGTTAAGGGCAAATACACTCATATGCTAGTCTAGATGTAGCCAGGCATGTGGTGGTATATATGGTCTGAACTTGTACCACAGTTCATTTTCTTAATTACTAATAAAATTAATAAAAGGAACTAATAAAAATACTATGATCTCTTCTGATTTTTTTTTCCAGTGTACCAACTTCATTGAAATGTACTTCGGGTAGGGTCTCAGGTAGTTAACCCTCCCTCAGTTTGTTCCCATCCAGATACTGTCTTACTGTAAATTCAGCCAATGTCATCCTTAATAATCATCATAGTTATTTCACAGTCATGTTGAACAGGGGAAAATGTGACAGTTGTCCAGAAACACTTTCAAGGACAGTGTTTCTTAACCTTAGTCCAAAGCCTACTTGATCTCCCTGAAGATATCCAAAGCCCACATCCTGTCATTAATGCCAACCAAAAATGTGGTCACAACGATTTCCACCATTTTAACTAAGTAATTTCAAGCTATATTTGAAATAATTGTTTGCTATTGTTCCTCTTAGCTAGCGTGGGAAAAGATGTGCATGTTGCAATGATTTTTTCACCCACCTTTTGATACCAGATAGTTCATCAGCACTTCACTGATCAAGGGTGTCTTTCTGTCTCTCACTTGGTGGCTCTATCTAGGCTGCATAAGCTGCTGACCTGACAGCAATAACCATGTCACGTTAACAGGAGCTGTAGCTCATCAGGACAGGATCTAAAGAGCAACAGTGATGGTGCTAATGATCATTTCAGCTGTGCACCTTTGGGCCATGCCTGATGTTACAGCCCGGTAACTTGGTAGCTTTTTGTGTGCTGGGTTTGCCTTACAAGGACTTCAAGCATATTTTCTCTGAAAGACATCAAATTTATGCAGTCAATTACCTTTTCCTGGTGTAACAGCAAACCTGGCTTATGGGGCTGATTGGAAGACTAGCTTTAAAAACACAACTCTAATCTAGGCGCAAATTCTGCAGCAGATAAAATTGTTTCTTCATCATTGTTACAAAGACAACTAATACAGAAAAAGCAATTCAAGTCAGAATGAAAAGCGTGCTGTAGAAAGTACTAACCTACCAGATGACTAACAGGAAGATGGGAAAGCCATAGAAAATACCAACTAAAACAACAATATCAATAAATATAAATAAGATCTTTCATAGAAAATATCACATTTGCACCGTAGTCTCACATGAATCTGTTTTCAATGAGAAGTCACACTGTTGTGCAAACTAACATTTTCAACTGAAAAACTGCTTACATTTCAATTAGATAATTGCTCTAAAAGGTTTTCACTACCCGTACGAACTATAATAAACAAACCCAAAACCCAAAACAAGCAAACAACAAATCCCCAAACAACAACAACAGAAAACTAAAAAAGGCCCCAGCTTTCTAGATGCCAAAGAAGGGACTCATGACTCTGTTTTTCTTAACCCTGGTCCCAGATTTTATACTACATAGCTACTTAAACTCATATAGCTTCCTCTTGTATTGCAATCAATAAATTAATAAAATATAGATTACATTATCCTTGATATTCTAGGTTAATTTAAAAGTACTGGTATCCTTGAAAGAAAACTCACCAAGTCTTAAGGTCCTTATTCACTCTGACAGTCTGGCAAGAGGTTAGTCATAGTCAAATTAAATAAAAACAAAGAACATGGTATTTTTGCCTAAAGTCATCAAATGTTAGTAGTTTTGTATGCAGGCAGCTCTCAGAACTTCTTTGTGAAACTTGAAGGACAAAGAAAATAAACTGTTCAGGATGATTAGGCAGCAGTCAGATTGTAGCACCGAACAAAGCTATGTTCCAGGAAGCCTGAAAGTAAATGAAGTGGGAACAGTATTTCCTCTCCTACTACTGCAGTAATGAGGAAGGTTGTCTATTAGGTTCAGCACAAGGTGTTTCATGCTTTATTTCTTTTAGGAGTATGTGTAGATCTCTGAGAAGCAATGATTTCTGATTTAAATACTCACCACTCAGTAACCAAGCAACTCCTGGAGAAGATACTTCTTGTTAACAACCTGAATATCATAATTCCAGTAAGAAAAGCTGTCAGCACAAGATCCTTCACCATCTAAGCATACTAATAACTGACTAAATGAAAGAGAACAATGCCTCTAAAACAAGCTAATATATGTAGAGCAAATTAATATGTCTGAGGAAACATCTTTGATTAAAAGCATTTTTAACATAATTCTTTAAAGTATCAGATGCAAGTAAACTACAGAGATTCGTTCTCCCACTTAAATACTGGGGGTACTTTGCTCTTGCGGACTATACTTTCATTTTTGGTGTGGTCTCTCTAACTATTCTGGCATCATTCAAAGAGCCTTGTAATGGAAAAAATATTTTTTTTTCCTTTTCAAAATACAGTGAAGCCATATACATGAGTGATTGTTATACTTTTCTAAGTAGAAATACTTTTTATTATACAACAAGACAGTCATACAAAGTGAGGACCTTGAGGAAGAACTCAGTCAAATCCATACTTCAGTTAGCATCAATATTAAATGGGGCTTAATGTGCAGCTGTTTCTTTCAGCTTTAATTTAATTTTATTTTGCTAAGAACAGACACTCTACAGTTGTAACCCCAAAATGCCATCTTTAATTATTCTCCATTCATATTTTTTATATTGTGTATGTCCAATTTCAACTCAGCACCTTTGCATTTTCAGAGCAGCCAGAGCACCCCTCAAATCCCCCTCCTTTATCTCTGTCGGTTTTATCCAGTCCCAGAATTCAGGGCAGCTTTGGAATGAGCTGACATGCAAAAGAGTAATTATCCCTCAGTCTGCATTGAGGAATTAAGACATCAGTGGAAGACTGGAAATCTAGCATTAGCTTAAGCATCAATTTGTGCCCATGCAGAAGACCCAGCTGTAGTGCTTGAAGATTATGTTATCCATTATGATATCCATTAATGTTTTAGTTGTGCTGATTGACAGCCAGGTCTTTTGTGATTCAGTTGATGTTTGGTATTCACAGATAGAGAACGATTACTTTGACATTCTTATTAACTGATTTAATGTTGTTTAAAACGTTAGCTTGTAAAAAAAAAATAAAATAAAGGGAGGAAGAAATACAGGCAGAAGAAGTATTGTAAAATCTTATGTGTGTCATTTGAAGTGACATATGTATGGGGTTGGGTGGTGCATCTTTTTTTTAACATTTTCTAATTATTTCATTATTTTCTGAGTGACTGCATGTCTAAACTTCCTTCAAAGAATCAAACTCTTTATTTTACTGTTATTAAGTTTTTCTGGCTCGTGGTAGCTGTTGACAATTGCCTTGCTTGAGACATCAGCCCCAAGACATCTTATAACATGACAGTAAGTGATACAACAGATATCAGAAGGAGCACTTACTGCTCTGAAAACTGAAGTTGATTAATGATTGATGGGAATGATGCTTAACTATTCTAACAGAAGAAAGGTGCAAATAGTGCTTCATTTCAACAGCCTCTAACCTTACACAAAAAATAAGTATCATATGTAACGATTTTATTGTCTGAGCAGTTATTAGGATGGTGCACTTAGAGTACTTGTGATAAGCCCCAATGAAGAGTTAGACACAGGAATCAGTCTTATTCAGGAGCTTCTTTTCTTCAACAAAAGAAAACCAAGCAAGACCTTTTCATGCTAAGCCCAGACTGCTGCAGATTGCTAAGTACCAAACATTAAAAACAAGGGGAGTTGTCAAATGAGAAGAGAAGCAAAACTTACTCTTATCCTCCAAAAAGTTCTATCTAATTGTTGTCAGTGGGGTGAGGATTTTATCCTAGATATTTTACCGCTGAGCAGATGGACAAAGACCAGGATGGTCTTAGCAGTGGGACTGCATGGACCTTCTCCATAGTCACGTGTATTAACCAAAAACACTTAAAAAACCATATTCCGTTCAGCCAAGAAACATTTAATTATACATCCTTTAGCCAGCAATTCTAATTTGTTTGCTAGTGAGTATAGGTTGGTCATTTTTTCTTTTGTGGAAAAAAAAAAAAATAAAGAGAAATTGAAGTAGCACGCACCTTGAGGTGGTACTCTAGAGAAGAAAGTAGAATTTCACTTATTTTGTGTGACAGCTGAGGAAGACAATCACAAATAACTTTGAGTTTTCTGTTTTAAGTATCAGCTAATATGTCCTTATGGTACCTTGCTGGAGATTTTAAATTCCTATGCATCTTCTTGCACTCAGAGTTAAATATCTTTAAAAATATATTTGGGGATTTTTTACTTTTTTTTTTTTTCATCACGATACTTTTGTGGCTTATTATCTTATTGCTGACTTACTCATATATAAAGCTGCAGATTTGGCAGTTTTCTTGATCTCATCTGTTAGCATTATCTAAAAAAACTATTGGATAATAAAAGAGTTTTGTTTAGATTGTTTCCTTTGTTTTAATTTTTGAAATAAAACTCGCTAATACAACATGATGGTGTTTCACTATGAATGTATATACTGACCTTTTTAATTGATATTTTATGAGCTTCATAAGGGAAAGAAAAGTTTCACATTATCAATTTAGCTGCCACACTGGTAAAGGGAAGCATTAACACATACCTACAGCACTTTATACTTAATAAATTAAAAATAATACAGCATCACTTTTGTTGAATATTTGCCAGCAAGATTTTTTTTTTCAGGTTTTTGAGGTTTATGTTATACAGTAAAGATAAAGGCCATAATAATGAAAATGAAAGTGCTGACTCTGAAGCAGTTATAGAAAAAAACAATGTTACAAAGACACCTAATGAATTTTCAGGTATTTCCTTAACAGTAATAGTTAGAAGAAACACAAATATATAAGGAGTTCAATACATATTTGTCAGATAGTCAGCATTCAGCAAATCTGATTCCAAGTAAATCTTGCATCTGCAGTCAAAGCTACAGGGTTTCCTACCGGGGAAATTCTTAATCATGCATACGGCATATCATAAATACAGTAGCAGTTCAGAGCAATTTCCTGAGAAGACTGAAAAGAACCCATGCATTAATAAATGTGTGACTTTGGTACTGTAGTGTAATCAATAGTGACTGATAAGCCCAGGTCAGAACTTCTAAAAACCTTTTGGTGCAACGTTAGGCAGCACCAAACGGTTTTGTTACTGAGGAAACTGAAGAGCAGAAGAGGCATGGCACACCTCCTATACAGAGAAAACTTCTCTCCCTACTAATTATGACTTGAATGAGCAACATTTAATTCCTTACTACACTACAACTTCTTCAAACTCTTAATCTACAGAAAATTAATGCCTGTGAACACCATGAGTTTTTATGAATGCATATAAAACACAAGATGTTGTAGTGATGAAGAGCATATAAAATGATGAACTATATAAATTTGCTGTAAGTTTGGAGTGTCCTAAAAGCAAGCAATACTCATATATTTCAAGACACAGTAAGCTGTATTTGCACATTGCTATGTAGTTAATGAACAACTCCCAGCTATATTTTTATCAGATTCTACCGAGCTGATGAAATCCAGACAGTTCCAACCTAAATTAACCAAAAGATTAAATGTATCACCCAAAATGACTGATATAACCCAGCAACTGGTTAACACCAGAGGCCTTGAAAAATACCTTGAAGGGTACACTGAGAAGAAAAAAAGCCTGTAACCTAAATTCTAGTTCAAGGGTTGACTGGGATTTAGGGAGACCTCCTATTCAAAGAGGATTTTTACTATTTCCATGACTACTTCTCTTTCACCGTGTCTTTTTTTCCCTTTGTAGCAGGATCCTCTGCCTTGAATGCGGTAAAACAACTTGAACAATGCCTCATTTTGCCAAGTTAACAGCAATGGACTAAGAAAGCAGGTCATGCTGCTTTTTGTGTTGAATTGTGCCCAAACCAGCCTGACTCATCATCAGCAAAGTGACATAAACATCCTGATAGTTGGGTAAAGGTGTAGTAGATATGTATAAGTATCATTATCTGAAAGGATAGTCAATCAATTCACACTGTAAAAGTCCAGTCCCACTTTCAAATGGCAGGTTCTTCTAACAGACCCCTTCCCGATGTGAGTGTGAAGATTCCTCCCTTGGGTGGGGATACCCCTCAAGGTTGCTCCTCAAGGCAAAGAGAAAAACATTTGCCCACCGTTGTTGGTATGGGTGAGTAACATCAATCTCTACCTAAGACTTTTTTCTTTTTTTTTTTTTCTTTTTTTTTGGTAGCTTTAATATAATTGCTTTAATATAATCTGATCAATTGCTTTGATAAAGTGCGCTATACTACATTAGTAATTTTAGCTCCTATACTGTATTTATATAGTAAATATACCTGATTTTTCATCCTTAATCCTGCAGGATAAAGTTGCACAAAGGTTCAGTCACACCTCTATAGTTCCTTGGACTTAAAACATTGACAAGGTCTGGGGCTAAGATTGGATCCAACCGCATTTAGGTTCATCTCTGAGAAGGAGTTTAGAAAGCAAGGTGGTCCTTTCTGCATCTTGTGACTCGATCAGAGGGTTCATCTAATAAACTTTGTCTGAAGCTCCCTCTCCATCCATGACATTCTTGTCAACCCAAGGTTAAAACTGGAGTGTGATAAACAGCATGTAGCAAGAGCTGAAACCAATGGCAGAGCAGAAATGTCAAGGCAGTTGTTTCATCTAACTGAGAACATTAAAGCTTTCTGCTTGAAGAGAAAGGCCTTATTTCAGTGGGAGGGTCACAGATAGTGAGCATACCAGACAGCACAGTGATGGCATATGGAGCATTTTAGTTCTGGGTCATTGCTTTCAAATCTGACCTAGCTCTTAGTAGCCAGTAGTAATTACCATCTGTTGACTATTAGTGGCTATATGCATTAGTGCTCTGTCTAAATCCTAGTAAAATAATTCACTTTCACAGATAGACAGTATTCCAGATTGTGTTTGGTACATGTCCACCTTTTTGTTCCCCTGCAGGATGGACACATCTCAAGAAATCACCGCCTTTTCCTCAGAATGGGACCCTACAGGAAGAATTCAGCATTATTAGGAACGATGCGTGCACTGGTGCTTATCATGCAGTACCTGTTGTGCAGAAAAAGGGAAATGTTCATGCTCCAGGGCTGCCAGTCTGGCCACCTTTAATAAAGTCAGAAGTGTTAAAGCTAGAGAGAAACATGAAAATCATCTCATCAAACTTTTGCCTTTCACACACCATACAACACAATAATCAAATGAGATCTACAGTCTTCAATATTGTTTTGAGCTATAGCACTCCTACTCTTATTGATTCAAGCTATTATTGATAGAACAGTGGGTTTTTAAGTGAGCTGATAAATAATGTTACCTTTGATAACCTTCTCTTTATTTTGAGTCTGTATTTCTTTAACTGCAGCTTTCAACTAGGTCGTTTTCTGTCTAGAGCCAAATATCATCAAGGATCTCTTTATCAGGTAGGTAGTGCATGCCATGATCAACTTCACTGAGTTTTTAGCTTCCAAAGGCAAGTATCTTTCAAAATTCAAAGCCTTCCTGGATGCTTTGAAAAGCATTTTAACAATACAAAGAAAATTTTCAACTTTTCTTCTGCAGAGAGCTGGGATTTATATTGCTATAATCAGAGAAAAACCCATTTCCTTACTTTATGCCTCCTGCCTTTTTTTAGGGCTGTATCTCAGTAACATCAGTGCACTAGAACTTAATTTCACACGAACTTTAAAGCCTGTATGGTACTGTTATTTATGTTCAAGGCATGTAACAGACTGAATTCATAGATACTCTTAATTTGCATTTAGACTCTTTAATGTTCATCAGATGAGGTCCCCATTTGAAGAAATCCAATTGTATAGACTTTCTCCATCACTTTCCACCATTTCTTTTTCACCTGAAGTCTTAGTGGGATTATGGCTTTTCAAAACATTCTTCCACCCCAATGTGTAAATCTGCACCTTTTTTGTTTAAGCATCTTTCATCCATTTAATTGAACCTCTTTAATTTTTATGGTTCTATCATAACACCTTCTTGAATTAGAATAGATACCATTAAGAAGAATAATTCTTTTTTATATAGGAATCCTCTTTTATATATTGGAGTCCTCAGTTTACACTGAGACTCTCCTGTGTTTCTGAGACTCTCCTGTAATGACTTTTTCCACGAGTCATATATTAAATCATTAGAACAACAATTGACACCTGCCACTCTATATAATGAATGTGAACAATTCTTGCTTTTACTATGTTAGTTTAACTGTATAGGAAGATCCTGTTCTGAGGAGAAGGACAGATCATCTTCTTGTGTCAGGAGGTTTGAGTCAGGTTCAGCAGTGTACACAGTCTGATTTTCAACTCTCATGTAGCCAAAGCCCGGAAAGCCCAGAATACACTTAATGGCTGCTGTTTCTGAGGGCAATAAACTGCTGTTTGCATGCTCACTATATTGGATTGTGTGGAAGGAGTCTCATAAAATAGACATAGCCCTACAGTAGTTCAGATCAGTGGTGTGCATGATCCTTGATGGTTCTGTTCTACTAGTCAGTAGTAATTCAGTGGTAATAGACAGTCAGCTGATTAGTGCTAGTCTCTTCTTTTGCTCACAGTCTTTCCTCTTAGAAAAAAATATATCTACTTATTTTAAAATACTTATTTCAAAATACCGGGCATGAAAATTATCCCACAAAGTTTTAGTAACATACACCAAAAAACCCCAACATACAAATATATTTTCTGAAAGAAGAGTTTCTCATTCCTCTTAACACTCCATCTCTATAACTGGCAAATAAACAGTGGCAAATATTCTTACCACCTCTCTTAGTGTTTTAATTCTTTCCATTCAATCTAGTAATGACCTACCTACAGGATACCACGCAGATTCTCTTTTAAAATTCATATTTTGCACACTACAGAAATACCTAACAGCCCAAATTCTTTCTATGTGGCCCAAAAGTAGACTTTGCCACTGTGGTGGCTTTCAACAAAGTCTATGGCTCTGTTGGTAGAAGGTCTGCTCCAGTACCAGGAGAGTGAAAAATAAGTCCTGGAATTGGGGTGACCAAAACCATCATCTCTCTGGACCAACAGAGATCCATAACAACCCATTCCAGGTCCTGCTAACTCCCCTTGCCCACCCTACAGATGCACACAGAAACAAGAAATACTTCTGCGTCTGTTCCAGGACTGCCCTATCACTAAAGCAAGGACAGCTTGTGCTGGCCTGTCCTCTCCTTCAAGTCCTTTCATCCCCTGCTAACCCTTCACTCAGCAGTCTCTGGGCATCTCTGACCTAATGCATCATCCAGAAGTCCATCCAGCACACATTTTCTCCACTCCCTTTCTTCAGTCCCTCATGAAAAGGCACAACTGTAGTTTGACATAAAATCTTTCCTCTTTTTTAGATTAAATGCTAGTTCTCTGTAGTTTTCTAGTTCCACAGACAGCTGAGAGTCCTAAGAATATCACAAGAATTTTCCTCTTCTTTATGTCCCTACCGAAGTCCTTGACGATTTCTGAATCAAGGTAATTTGTGCCAGGGCTCCCAGTAATCAACATGATTTTTACCAAGCTATTCAGACTCCTATCAGCCCTCTCTGTGGTCTATATTTTTATTGCTTCAAGAAAACACTGTGCAGAGTTTCTGTCCTTTTGCCCTCTTCTGAAAGTCTTGTCTGCTGTTCTTAATATTGGCAATGTTGAATTCATAAAAATTAAAAAAAAAAAAAAAAAAAAAAGGAAAAAGTTCCATGTTCCATGCCCTATGATGCTTTTGCTGATTGTTCCTGAAAAATGTTGATGTGCTCTTCTAAGTGATACCTTTTAACTAGCAAAAATCTTCACACGTATTAAATTACCTCTGTGTTTGCTTTCAAGTTAGTTTGGAGACAAGGTTGCCTTGAAGTGTTTTAAAAGACATGCTTTCCCTTATTTCAATATTAAAAATGCAATGCTGTACCTTTAAAGGATGAGGAGTTTTCTGAAAACTGAGAGCTTTAGGGGTGTTTGTGTTTATGGCAATTGTTCCTGTCAATGTGTAATGACAGCTAAGTATTTTCTACAGTGACTTTTACCACCAGAATCAATCAGGTAGCAGCATGAAGACAAAGCAGTACATACTCAGACATAAATTGATTTACAGGGTCATTACTTTTTTCACTAACTTAAGGGAACAACTCCTATTAGTGACACTAGGAGATGCTTGACATTCAAATGCTCATAAAATAGTAAGACAAAGAAACAAGACTGAATCTTTCAAACTGATCCCGGTAGCTAGTGGAAAATTACATTTAAAGCTAAGCTAATATAACAATTCAAATTCCAGGGTGACCCTGATAAAATAGCACAAACAATCTATCTGGATCATTCATTGTAGAATTACACTTTCAATGGTCTAGAATTACCATGGAATTATTTCACATTTATGTCCATCTGGAAAAAATCTTTAGGAATTAAAAAAGCAATTTCTTATGGTAAACATTCTAACCATATAAAACAGCAAATTCCATTAAAATTTACAGCCAGTTTTATCATACCAAGACACTGTTTAATTTCTGTTTTAATTTTTGTTAATTTTCAGGACAGACTGAAATAAAACTATTAATATTTTATCAGCTCTGTATCATAAGACTTCTTTAAAGTCAAAATGTTTAAGTGATATTTTACTGTTCAGCAATGTTCATGCCACTCACCTGTCATCACCGCCCTCAGACTTCTAGTTTTCCACGTTCCACCAAACCTGTGTTCTGTACTTCAACTTGAAAGAGGAGTCTATCACCTGAACATCAAAGGCTGACACTTTTTGGGCTTTTATGTTACTGCCTGTGTTACACCTGACAGAGTTGAAGAGAGACATTGCACTCAGAGCTCACCTGAATCAGCTTTAACACTACAACTCTTTCTCTCTTTCGCTAGCCCAAATCCAGTACCTCTTCTCCCATTTTGACATTGCTTTTTAGTGTTCCTCTCTTAACTCTGTTCAGAACTCACCACTGTTATCAGAGAGGTGCAATGGAAATTGTACAGACACATCAGTGTGGTATATTCCCTCTTTCTGATTTAACTTCTTGCTCAGTGATTTCTTATGATAGAGAGGCAACTAGCATCATGTAGTCTGAATGCTCAGCTGCCATTCCTGACAATGCAGGAATATTTTAAATTTTATATTTAAAAAAAAATTTAATTAATTTAATGCTTTCATTCTTTGGGAATTATTTGTTTTAGGACTAGAATGAATTTTCTGATCAAGCTGTATTTATGGTGTAAACTACAAAGCATGAGTAAGATAAGGGATCCTGCAGCTGGCATCTTTCTTACCACTGACGCAGCACAAGTATGCTGGAAAAATCAGCACGATGGTACAGCCTCCCCAGTATTTACCTTCTTTAGTTTTCTGGTTATGTCCAGGAGCTTTGTAAAATCCTCATGGTAAGATTTTGTAAAACAGAAGTACAAAAGGTAGCACAGTGGATTTCTTCTATTTAAATTTTCCTCTGAAACTTCTATTTTGAGGAAGGACCACTATATTTTGTTTAATTTTGTCTTAATAGAGAAAATTACTTGACTAAAGAGGTTGAAGGTCATGTGTTTACAGGTTTCTTCTACAGTTGCTTTCATGTCAGGACCTTTTCCTTTGACACTCCCCATCTTCAGTTCCTACCCTATCCCAACCTCCTTTTTCTATGTTACCTCAGTCACGTTTACTGAAAGTCTTTTGATAATTCTGTGGGCATTAAAATAACTAAGATTCATCTGTGTTGAAGAGTCTGTATGAGCTTGTCATCATCATCATGGCTAGGCTTTGCGAATGAAGATTTGAGAAGGGCTCTACCCACACTTGCTACAAGCGCGCTGATGGCTAAAAAGGCCAATGCGAGATAGGCAAGTCTGGTTGCAGAAGGTACAGCAGAAAGACTCCCCAGGTGGTATAGATGAGACACGATTCTTTCTGCGTTGCCTTTTCTCCTCGAGAGTGATCTTGCGTGTATTCTCAAAAGCAGCAGCAGCGTTATAGATGGTGTGTCTCCAGGCCTCCCGATTGGAGGCCAGAGCAGACCAATGGTGGTGATCAATATTGCCAAGGCTGAGGGATTGTTTCAGGCAGTCCTTGTATCTCCTCTTTGGGCCTCCTCTCTTGCGGCAGCCAGTGGCAAGTTCCCCATAGAGCACAATCTCAGGGAGGCGATGGTCCTGCATCCTGGAGACGTGCCCTGCCCAACGCAGCTGAGTTCTCAGCAGCATGGGCTCAATGCTCTTGACTGCTGCCTGTTCAAGGACAGATGTGTTGGTCACATAGTCAGTCCAGTGGATGTTAAGGATTGTACAGAGGCAGCGCTGATGGAAGCGTTCTAAGGGACGCAAGTGGTGGTGGTAAATGACCCATGATTCAGATGTAATCTGAGTAGATTACATCTACAAAAAGAGTAGACAGTACAATGGCTCTGTAAACACTGATCTTTGTACTTTTCTTCAAGTGTTTGTTTTGCCACACTCTTTTATGGAGTTTACCAAAAGCTCTGTACGCCTTTGCTAACCTGTTGTCTATTTCTGCATCAATCTTACCATCTGAGGAGATGATGCTTCCCAGGTAATTAAACTGTTGGACTGATTTGTGCTCTGTTTCACCAATGGTGATATGGGGATGATGGGAGACTTCCTGAGGTGCAGGCTGATATAAAACTTCTGTTTTCTTCATGCTGACTTCCAGTCCAAAAAGCTCAGCAGCCTCCGCAAAGCAGGATGTTAAATGCTGCAGAGCTACTTCTGTGTGGGCGATGAGGGCGGCATCATCAGCACAAAGCAGCTCACGGATAAGATGACTTAAGGTCTTAGTGTGGGCCTACAGTCGCCTTAGGTTGAAAAGGCTCCCATCAGTATGATATCGAATGTAGACGCCGTTTTCATCATCGAGGTCTGCCATGGCCCTTTGGAGCATCATGCTGAAGAAGACTGTGAATAAAGTTGGTGCTTCACACCATTGGCTATTGGAAAGGGCTCAGAAAGTGTATCACCATATCTGACTTGACCGCGCTGGTCCTCATGAAGTGAGATGATCATTTTGAGGAACCTGGGAGGACATCCTAAATGTTCCAAAATCTGCCACAGACCTTTTCTGCTCACAGTATTGAAAGCCTTGGTGAGATCAACAAAGGTAACATAGAGTCCTTTGTTCTGTTCCCGACACTTCTCTTGCAGTTGTCTGAGAACAAATACCACATCTGTGGTACCTCTGTTGGCTCAGAAACCACATTGGCTTTCAGGTAGAAGATCTTCTGCTATAGCGGGTATTAATCTGTTCAAAAGAATTCTTGCAAGGATTTTACAGCAATGGAGAGCAGAGTAACACCTCGGTAATTTGAGCAGTTTGATTTATCTCCTTTCCTCTTGTACAAGGTGACGATGACAGCGTCACAAAGGTCTGAAAGCAGTTCACCTCGTTCCCAACAGCACACCACAAATTCATGAAACTTAGCATGGAGTGCTTGGCCACCATGCTTCCAGACTTCAGGTGGGATTCCATCAACCCCAGCTGCCTTGCCAATTTCCACCTGCTGTATTGCTTTAAGAGTTTCTCCCATGGTGGGGGCAGTATCCAGTTCAGTTTTCACTGGTTGTTGTGAAATGTACTGCATTGCTGAGTCTTGAACTACATGGCTAGTACTGAAGAGCTTGTACTGTGTATTAGAATAGCACTGTGGTGGCAGGTTGATATAAAACAGAGGTTGAACTCCACTTTTCTGGTAGCAGAGCTGCCACCTTGGACTTCTGGAGAGCAGACTTCGGTCTCATTAGAAGCCTGGACTGCAGGGTCCCTTGAGAGGCAGTCCTGAAGGGCAAAGTAGTCCAGGAGGGCTGGATATTCTTCAAGTAGAAAACTGTAAAGGTGCAGAAGGGTGTCCCCATGAGCTGAAAGATCAGCTGGCAGGGAAATAGACTGGCCTGGCTGATTAGACAACTCTGGCTGGAACTCAGGGGAATAAAAGGAGAGTTTATGACCTTTGGAAGAAGGGCCAGGCAACTCAGGAGGACTTCAAGGATGTTTGTGAGGTTATGCAGACTAAAAAAATTAGAAGGCCCGAAGTCCAGCTAGAACCTGATCTGGCTACTGCTTTGACAACAAAAAAATGTTTCTATAAATACATCATCAACAAAAGGAGGGCTAAGGAGAATTTTCATCATTTTTGGATGCTAGGGAGACATAGTGACAAAGGAGGAGGAAAAGGCTGAGGTATTTAATGCCTTCTCTGCCTCAGTCTTTAATAGCAAGACCAGCTGTTCTCTGGTTATCCAGCTCTGCCCCCTCAAGCTGGAAGGCAGGGACTTAAAGACTATCTAAATTTCACAGTTAATAAAGAGAGAATGCCATAATAAAGAAGCATTATTATTTTGTTATTTCCCACTTATATTGCCTCTGTGAATAAAACCCTTTCTCAAGAACCAACCCACTAATGTGCTAGATGCTGTACAAACACAAACTAGAAAAACAGCTTCTGGCACAAACACTCCACAACCTGTATAAAAGATAAGAGACAACAGGTAGATACTGAGAGTGAAAATGGATGGACATTTCAAAAACTGAACTTTCAGTTTCCTGGTTAGATATACAAATGATTCCTGGATTAGATAGAAATGGAATTCTACTAACAAGGATTAAGAACCATGGCCCTGCTATATCAGGAACACGTTTTATACAAGGTTTTCTGTGAGTAGAGGGGAATTTTAAGGATGATAATGAAGCAGCTTCATGACCGTTTATGACACAATTCTTCAGTGTAGAAGAGGCATCATAGGCCAAGGTTTAAGGTGACCTTCTTAAAATTTTACAAGTGGGTAGTAAAGGCTGTTGTCACATTATGGTTGACACTGATGAAAGAGAAAACTTTCGTTTGCACTGAATGCTTCTGCTTCAAGAAAATATGATTTTCTTTGGGACTCTATTTTCTGTCATAAGCCAGAAACTTTCTGCTTGAGAAAATCTCCCTGGTGCGTGTCATTCCTATTTCCACAAATAAACCAGAACATTTCTTAAACCAGCTAAATGTTCTTGCTACAAGATTACATGTTCATAACAGCATGTACTGCAGGTTACCAATTCATAAAAAAATATGCCCATCTTCAATGCGAGTCATTTTCTGAGAGCAGAATCTTTTTTTCAGTTTAAAGCATATAGACCAGGATTTTACTGTTCTCAAATTCTTAGTTCCTTTGTTTTTATACCTATTCAGGAAAATGCTGACTCTCTTCTATGAGATTCTTCCTTCCACTACACCATGCACAAGCTTAACAAACAGGTATTTCTCTGAAGAATTCAGTTTAGTAGGCAAGATGCACACAGTTTCACTTTTGAGGTCCACCCCCACCTCTCTTCCCTGGACCAAATTGTGCTTAGACATTACCATTATCAATTAGCACTTTGACAATTAACCTGCACCTCCTGTAGCAGGTGATTCAGAACTTTCAATTACATCTTTTTATTTCCCACAGCTCAGCACTGAATTAATAAATACTTAGGGAACTCAAGTGGCAGGCTGTTAGAAATGAAGATATGGATTAGATGTAGTAAAAAAAAGCAGAAGGGAAAACTTTAGGCAAACAGTAAAAGAACGTTATATATAGACATACATCCTGTGAGACAACATTAAGGTATAAGTAGTCTTCAAACTAGAACACCCTGTATCTTATTTACACATTTGCTTCACAAAGTCGCATAGCTACACTTGCAGAGCTTTAATGTAGTTCATAAATTCCTTCATGATTAGGTGTTGCTATGTACTCAAAGTAGGTACTGAATTTTCTAATTTAGCACACAGCTGTTCCTCCGAGGCCTCTTCGCCACAAACCCCTTCCTTGCTGCCATGGTAGAGCCAGCTTCAATCCCTGAGCCTTCAAGACCTCTAAGATCATCAAGTCTGAACACTAACCTAGCACCACCACGTTCACCACTAAACCACGATCCCAAGTGCCACATCCACATGCTGTTTGAACACTTCTAGGGATTGTAATTCCACCACTTCCCTGGGTAGACTGTTCCAATGCCTGATAGCCCCTTCAATGAACAAATTTTTTCTACCATCCAACTTAAACCTCCCCTTGTGCAACTTGTGGCCATTTCCTCTGGTCCTTCACTCACTACCTGGGAGAGTCTGACCCTCACCTCACTACAAACTCCTTTCAGATGGTTATAGAGACCAATAATGTCTCCCCTCAGGCTCCTTTTCTCCAGGCTATAAAACCCCAGCTCCCTCAGCTGCTCCTTGTAAGACTTGTGCTCCAGACCTTTCACCAGCTTTGTTCTCTTCTCTGGACATGGTTTAGTATCTCAATATCTTTCCTGTAGTGAGGGGCCCAAAACTGAACACAGGATTCAAGATGCTGCCTCACCAGTGTTGACTATAAGAGGACAATCACTGCCCTACTCCTGCAGTTTCTGATACAAGCCTGGATGCCATTGGCCTTTTTGTCCAGTGTGTCCACCTGGACACACTGCTGGCTCATATTCAGTCAGCTGTCAAACAGCATTCCCAGGTCCTTTTCCATTAGGCAGCTTTCCAGCCACTCTTTCCCAAGGTTGTAGCAATGCTTGGTCTTTTGTGACCAAAGGGCAGGGCTTGTCACCTGGCATTGTTGAACCTCATACAGCTGGTCTCAGCCCATTGATCCATCCTGTCCAGATTCCTCTATTATGCCCTCTATTCCTCCCTCTATCAAGTAATCTCCTATTATAGTCCTGAAATGTAAACTCTGGTACAGCAGATGATGTGTGTGAAATGGAAACAGGGAGTAAGTTGGTTTAAAAAAAAAAAAAATTCCCTGTTTGTTCTGTATTGTCCATTACCTGCACAGATATCTACTTCAGCTACAAAACAGAAATTTGCTACCTTATAATTTCCATTTTTCTTGCACTGTGTATGTGTTCTAAAATTTAACGTCCGTTTCTTCTCCTCAGTCTTCTGCCATAGGCATCACTTTGTAACAAATTCCTGAATGAAAAATGTGAAACATAATGGAAAAAAAGTAAAAAATGATGACTCAAGAGAAATCTAGGCTCTGAGTCCCATTTTCCTTTTTGTTGAAGGCACTTTCAGATCACCAGCCAAACCCGTCTAAAAATCATAGACTTCTTTACTGCGATTTACTCACAATCTTTCCTTCTCTGTGCAGATGGATCCTGCTAGAGGCAATAAATATCTGTTACCCAGATAACAAAGAACAAGACAATAAAATACAAATCATCAAGTGGTAAAGAAGATGCTGAAATAGTATGAAACAGCAATGTCTGTTGCTGTACTTCTCCCATTATTAAATGCTTTCTCCTGGACTGATAGTTTAGGCACAGAACTCTTCCCTCCAAAATGAAATGGAATTGCCCAGGGAAAAAAAAAAAACATAACAGTCTTTTTCAGAGTTGGTAAAGTCTCATAAAGCTGCACCAAAAATATTATCTGTTCTATCTTTCCAGGCACATCTATTCAGTCTTCAGCAATGTGAAAAGTGGGTTTTGATTCTTGTCTCTTGTTGCTAATGCTGGTAAGGATGTTTTTAACATGAAACTGAAATTAAACTTCACAGCAGCTAAGGAGTGGCTGAATCAAGTGCACTTCAGAAGCTGAGGCATCCCTCCTTCTCAACCCACCAGAGCTAAGCCCTATGTACTCTGAAACCTAGCAGGTTTATCCCAGCCCAGCCCAATGGATGCCACTGCTGCTTTTCCAATCTGCAGGTCTGGCCAAGGAGCAAGATGCAGACACTCTCAATACTAACATTGTCTCACATGGACTAACACAGACAGTGCAGTGCCTTTTCCAGCATGCACATAAAACCCCATCTTACACAAACGTAAGCACAGAGAGCCAAGGCTTGGCAGTACAAAAAGCAGAATATATAAACACTTATCAGTAATAACAAAACCATCTCTGTATTATCAATACCATGTTCAGCATAAACCCAAAACACAGTCCCATACCAGCCACTGTGAAGAAAGTTAACTCTACCCTAGCCAAAACCAGAAGACTGGGGAAAGACACACACACAGTCTAAAGGTTTCTAGTTTCTAGCACTTGGATCTCTTAATCACTTCTTACACGTGTACACACACAGTACAGAGAATGAAAAAACATTCAGTAATAGGACAGTAGTAAGAAGAAAAGCCATCAGTGATCAGGCATTGGGCTTAGCCTGATGAGCATACTGATCAGTTTGCTTGCAGGTGACTGGCCTCTTTTTCCCACTTCCTATCCATTTCTTTGTGCTTGGTTATCCCCCATGAATCTTAAACCCTCTATAGGTCACCTCAGCCTTAAGTAGTATTACTGACAAGGTTACACTCAGGTGCTGTTGGCCTTGCAAGATTGCACTCTTCAAAACATCCCCAATGCTCCTGTAAAATTATGCATGAACTGTGGCAATTTCTCATATTGTTTCCACTTAACTAGTTGCAAAATCTTGTCCTTCCTCAAGGTCCTACAAGTAATTTTGTGAGTGTCTTGCTCTGTTATTTGTGTTCAGCAGTTTCTCATGTCATGTCCAGCAGTTTCTTGTAGCCAAGCCCCACACCAGAACTTGCACACCTTAATATGACTACTAGGCAAGGTACTTACCTACACGCATAGGTTTAACTACATGGCTAAGTTTCACTGGTTTCCTTTTGTGGCTACTTTATATCTACAAAAGAAAAAGCAAACGCTGTACGTATGTGTTACCCTTGAAGAATCACTGCCAGATGATTACTATTAATCATAAGTACACAAAAAAAACTATTCTCCTGTTCTCTCTCATCATGCAGGGATACCACTATTCATCAGTGTTATGAAGAACACCTGCAGTCATAGCCTTTAATAAACTGTAGTGACTGTTGTATTCTTATCTCTGAAAACATCCCAACTAAGAGCCCAGTAAGATGGCATCTAAGAAATAAGTTCTACTTCACATAGAAGTTTAGATTTACTTAAAGACAAAAATGTATATATTATAGATATATTTATGTTTGTACATATTTAGTCTGTTCATAGCAGACATCATTTTTCCCAACAGTTTCCTAAGGGATATTTTAAACGTTATATAAAAGCACACCTGTACTACTTTAAAAGTATACTGAAAGCTGACAGGAAGATACTATTATCTCTTCTTATAGAGAAATTTTAGTTAGGGTTTGGCAATTTATGTGTTATATTTTACATTTTGTGAGGCAGAGATCTTCATACCACAATCTGGAAATAATTTTGTTGTAATGTGCAACACATTTACTTCCCTTCATCAGTAATATTCAGCAGCATATTCTCTTTATTTTGCCGTTGTCTTTGGTCTGTTTTAAATATGACCAAGACTATTGAACTCCTTCAATTGCTTGTTGCAGGAGCCATCTGGTATCTGGGCATAAGGAAAGAATAAACATACACAGAGACATACGCAGTCTACAGCAGCATGAACAACTTCCAGTGACAACCCACTTGTTTCCCTCGCAAAGATGGGGCAGGACAGGACTTAATCTAGGTCATATAATTTGTATGTATTTGGAGTAAAAACAGACCTTCAAATCTGCATATCTTAATGCTATTTGCAAGAGTGTTATAGATTTAGCAGTCTATAAAGCCAAAATGTTTAAGTGAGAAAAATCACACTCTCTGAACACAGAGGCAAAGCCATCAGCAAAAAAGGCTTCCTCTCTCACAGAATATTGGAGCTATAAACTCACTGCAGTTGGTTATGGATTTTAATACTGCTGGAGCAGCTTAAATTGAAATCACTTACATGCCAACTGAGCTAGGAAATTTGTGAGTCATTTTAAAAGCCATCCTCCTTCTGTAAACACTGCATATGGTAAAGACAAAATAAGTGACCTAGTCAAGTGAGTTTGCCCTCTGGCTCTGGCCTGTGCACTCAACTGACTGGATAATAGACTGTCTGCCTGGAAGGATTTGCCTTTTTTTAATGGTTCAGACATGCAGCTCAGAATCTGCGTAAGGAGGGAACAGTTTAATTCTCTGCAGTCCATTATTGTTCAGGATAATTGCTACAATGGCATAACACCTGTGGGAGAAGTGTCTTTTTCTCACCAGGAACATAGTTACTCTTCTGTACATTGCACATAAAGATGGAAAATTCTCTTAAAAGAACATGAAGCCTTAACAGCAAAAGTCATTCCAATTTAATGAAAGACAAGCATAATTAAGCATAATACTTTCTATAATTTGGATCAATACTGTTTGTATAATACATGGGGTTTTTAGCTGAGGAAGAATCTACTTTTCCTGGTGATAATGTTCAGGGATATTGCAAATTCAGTTATCCAACAGGTGGAACAGACAATGTTTTTCCATTTTCCTGGGTGTTTTTGACCATAAGGAAATATCAAAGCTAAAAATGGCTGTCTAAAAATGCAAGTCTCTCTGACAATTTAGACAAGCAAATTTCTTGCATTATTAAATTCTTTTGTGTACAGACTGTTTTCCTTCAAAAGCAACAATTAAGTGGCTGTGAAATAATGCAGTGTGATTATGTTCTCTTTTTAAACATTAATTTTGAATATCTACTTAATGTTGGCACTAGAGATCAATTTTCTCTGCACGTGAACTGCTGAACAGGGAAAGGAAAAGGAATTTCAAAGGAAAAGTCTAGTAGTGGTTAATAATGCAGTTCATATATGAATGTTAATGAAGCAGCAGAAGCAAAGGCTTCAGGTAAGTTTGAACCAGACAGAAAAGATTATCGGAGATCATCATTAAGGCACATATACAAAGACAAGGATGACTTTTGTATGCGGGATCTCAAACATGGAAGAAACCTAAATAGGTGTTTGGGGCTAACTTTGCTCCAAGCAGTACTGTTCTCCTTGATTTTCTGCCAGCATAGTGTACAAACAGAAAAGGCAGCATAAACTGAAATACAACATATTTCAGACCTTGTTGAAAAAATGGACATCTTACTTTCATTAAGTACTTTCTCCCTCATAAATATAAATATATATATATATGATATACCCATAGAGATGCTCAGCTGTTTCTAAGCACAGGCAAGGTAGGCTGTTTGCTGGAAGAGCACTCTGAGAGGTGAATGACTGTGGCTTTGCTATACATAAGTTAAGTGCCAGAAATCTTGAGACAGCAAAGTCTGTCTGATATAGCTCCACTTGTAGCTCAAAAATTCAGCCTCCTACCTGTTTCTACATAGCTTCAAATCCTGGCTTAACACATCTCCCTTGGCATGGCAAAATTAATCATCTCTACCTGTTGAGAAATACAGAGATCATTAAGCACACATCCCCAAATCTCAGGTACTACTTCTGAGATCTACTTCTCCAACTGGTTGGAAAGAAAGGAGAAGATGCTGTTTGTAGTGGTTCTAAATGTTCAAAAGTGGTGGGTGATTGAGGCCCTAAGAGCAGATTAAATGCCTGGAAAAAGCAAGAGGTAAAAATCATGACATCACTGACTGGAAGAAAAACTACCAGAAGACAGATGAAAACAGAAGATTATTTCAAAGGCAAATGAATCTATTGAAACTTCTGAGGGATGAACAGTTCGCCATGGTGTCAAGTGTGTGTTGGTAAGGGGAAAGCTACACAAGAGAAGCAAATATGTTTATATCTGTCATAACTCTGACATGCACCTGCAGTTGAGGAGAACGCAAAGAGAGCATGCATCAGCTCTGTTTATGTCCTTGAAATTTTCTTTTTCTCTGAACCAGCCTTCAACCTTCAGTTAAAGTAATCTTGTCAATTAATGCATATCATACAAATCTAGTTAAATTTCTCAGATATTGGAAGTAACATTCATTCTAGATTGACAACTACCAGGTTTTTTCTCCTTCATGTGGAAAAGTCAAAGAGGAAGCCATGTGTGAGTGTTCATCTGCTTGAATATTAGCAGTTTCCATCGATATAATGGCTTTGCATTTCTTCTGGCTTCTCTCTCGGCATTTAAAAAGCAGAGAGATGAAGCTGAGTTTCTAGATTTCATCAGCCAGTGTGGCAATTGCTGGATTATTTCTCAGTATCATTCACTGCTACAAAGCTTTTGGAGAATAAAAAGCATTTTCACTGAATTTGAAGAGCATTCACATACACAGTAATTAAGGTGTCTTTGGCTCTAAAGAGAAGAAATGTTTTCCATTCCCTGTACAGAAGCAATGACTTAGACGAAAATTGAAACAAAAGAATACTTTCAGGCAGCACTGTTCTACTAAAATCTCTCCTGGTTATACCTTCTCACACACAGCAGACTTACAAAAAGCCTTAGAGCATGAGGTCTTATTGCAGTATGACCACCGTGATTTAAGAAGTACAACAGTGACACCTAGTGCAACAACATTGCATGGCACAGTCCTTGCCAGCAAATTTCTGCAAATTAAACTTACCACTTGATCTTTGATGCTGTAGTTTATCAGACTGATATTAATTTCCGAAGTCTTGGTCAGTCTAAACAAGATAAACATTTATGATGAGGGAGACAAACAAACAGTAAAGGAAAAAATACAAATTTTGTTTGGTTCTGATGTAGTCTTACAGAAAGAGAGTCACACCATGCTATCCTGACAGGTGCTTTTTTACCAGTTGGGTCACTGATCTCAGGTGCCACTTAAGCCTCTTATGCAAAGGAAAGGAAGAAAGTTAAATAGACATCTGTGTAGATAATGAATGAAAATACTGTTCCGTAACCTGTTCAAAATGTGCACTTTTTATTGTTCACAACCCACTTAATGCTTCTTAAAATGGGTAGGAGAAAGTTAATTGTATCTTAATTCCAGACCCAGTAGAAATTTCAGAACAGTCTGCTACCAACCATCGCAAAAACTAAAATTGTGCTGCTGGGTTCTGAACCTGAATAGGAAACATTTGCTCAGTTGAATTTAACCATTCTGTTCGAATGAGGAAAGCAGAGAATAACAACACTTTCTTTTTAATTCCTGTAAAGATGGCATGGAAGGGACAAAATGAAGCTGACGTTGTTGAGACATTGTAATACTGGTACAGCAGAGGATTAAATGTTTTTATAACATTTGTTAAGTTCCTGTTGACTAAATATCAGTTTTACTTGAGACGAATCATAGTTGAAAGTATAAAACAGATCTTGTCCTATTACTCAGAAATAAATACTATAGCTGCCTTTTCTCACATGTGATTTTATAGTGTCTCGGTCACTTCACACTGCGGCCAATGTCCAGGAAGACCATCCTACCCAAAGTGCCTTACTCATGATGGAGAAATTCACATTTCCTTGGAGTTTCCCTGGTTGTCTTCAACTGTCGCTTCTGACTGCTGAAGATCCTTTCGGATCCTTATGGCTCAAGAAAGGAGGAGACAGATTGTCTATCTAGAAAAAGAAAATTAACACCTCCTTATTTCTTTCAAGGAATTCCAAGATAGAAAACATGATTACCTGCTGTGTTGCCCATGTGCAGTAAATCCAAAGACAGGACATGTAGTGTGAGTGAATACACTGTGCAATGTGTGCACAGTAACCCCAACATTTTCCATAAGTATGGTACTCACTCTATGTGCATGTGTGCTATGGAAATTTCCAGAGTCATGGCTGCCCTGTCAGAGCTACTGTATAGTAACTCCTATAGGTCAGGAATTGCTGAGAAATATATGTGGTTTTGAATTCTGTTCTATTATTCAGTTCTGGGGTAAAATCCTTCAGACCTCTAAGCACGACAAGAAAACCTGATCTACCTCTCATTTGCCAAACTGTCTTTTTGACCACCTTATAACTTTGGGCAAAGCAGCCTGTAAGACCTGTATGTAAATGGAGGAGACTTTCTAAGGAGCGAAGGAGACAAACAACCTTCTCCTAAGCTAGTGCCAAGTGAGGATTCAGTGGTCTACTTCCAGACATCAACCAATGCAAGGGAAACGCAGCAAAACCATAAGACCCAAGGGACAAAGAAAATATTATTCAGTGACATCAGGGGGTTTCTAGTCGAAAAAGTCAAGAAATGCTTCATTTAGGGAGGAAATTAATAGGGGGAGATCAGAGAAGTATATCAATAACATGAGCAAAGAGGATTCAGATAATTACTTACACATCATCTCAGAGTAAAAAAGGGCTATTACAAATGCAAGCAGAAATTAAAGCAGGAGGAGCCTTAAAAAATCCCAGGTAAATACAATAAAGGCTGAAAGGATCATATTACACTCTGACAAGTTTGCCACTGGAGTTGTTAAAATCCAGTGTTTGCAAGCCAAATCAAAACCAGATCTCATGTTTTCAATGGAGCGAGAGGTAGTAAATCATAGTGCAGTTACAAGAAGCCTGTGACACATGTACACTCCTGTGGACAGCAAATCCTGCCCACACATGGTTGCCAGCTGGGCAGGAACCTCTCACCCCACCCAGAACTTTTCCCCTCAGAAGAAATTTTAAATTAAACCCCAAGTGTCCTCTGCCTGAATTCACTGCTGTGGCTGCCTTTCCCTGCTCATGACTCATTAAAGCTGTGCTCAGCAGGAACCATGAAACCTTGCATGGGCCCCTCATGTTTTTCCGTTTGAAACTTTCACTTTTTTCCTTTTATAATTGATTGTTTAAAGCTTTCACTTTTGACTCCTGCTGTGCCTGAACTTCTACCGTTTTTAAAAGGTAGACTCTCCCATCAGGTATGGTATTGGTAATGATTAAGGCTATATATTTGACTACCCTAAAACCAGGAAAAGCTGCTCCTCTCCTCTTCATTTTTAATCTCTAATCTGGTCATACAATGCAGCCACAATCTCTTCTTTCCCCATTCTGTGGTCTTACTACATATAGTTTGATTTTTCAGCCAACTGTGCAAGACTTCTCTGCCTGGCACAAATCCGTTCTCTGTAATTTCCTCGTCTCTTGTTACAGTTACAACCTCAAGTCCTATCACAAACTCATTTTGGACTCAGGGGCAAGTAACTATATTCAGACTCCTCCTCCATCATCCTGGTATTGCCAGTATCTCCGGGGACTGCTCACCTTCCGATTCAAATGAAACATTCTCCTCCTATCTCTGAAAGAGATATGAAAGGCTGCTTTTTTTCTTCAGCTACACTTACAGCCATTTCTCTTTTCCTTACATCTTTTGCACCTCTCATCCTCACATACTCTTTGTAGTTATCTTCCATTGCTGAATAGTCTTCATCTTCTTAGATACTCACTGACTTTCTTCCTCCCAATCCCTCTTTTCTTATAATACGTACTTGTTTCATTAGACATTCAAAGGCTCATGGAGAATGTGCTCTCCAAGGCTTCCTGGGCTCTGAAGACACATCAAGCTTCACTGGGAAGTCTCTGTACCTGCAATAGAAAAATGGCTGGAATGATACAGGAGGGGATTAAATCACACTTGATCGAGGCTTTCCCACGTTTCTGAGCCAGTCAAAAAGGGGAGGCTTTTGTGGGAATTGATTCTTGAAAGAAGACTGTAGCTCTTTTTATGTGATTTTGATGCAACAGCAGCTCTACTTCCTACAAACTTCTTCATGAACTCTGTTCTCTGTCAAGAAGCTGAGAAGTAGGTAATAGTGCTGGTGCTGGGTGAGTTGTCAGTATGATTTTGCTTGTTTAAGGCATATTTTTCAAATATTTTTAAAAATGCCTTTAAAATATTAAGGCATATTTTTCAAATATTTTTCAAAGAAGCCTTATTTTGCCCGTGGTTCTGCACAAAACTGGGCAATCTGCACTGGGTTTTATGTGCATAATTCAAGGGCAATGTGAAAGGTGGTTTGCATAAGAGGCAGCATCAGACTTTCTCTGTCTGACCCAGAGCTGGAGCTGTTTTCATTGGGAAAACTATTTCTTGGATATGTAGGGGCAACTGCATTTTGTAGTTCACGTTCTATGTTTGATCTTGGCCTACAGTTACCAGCTGAGGCTTCAAATACTGTACCCAGTCTGAGAGAGACTGTTTCAGCTTTATCCTCACACGTGGGTTACAGGTCTTCAGATGCTTCAAAAGCCTGGTTCTTCCATCTGCAATCTGTTTCTGAAACAGTTTCAGTTTTTTCATGGCAGTTTTACAGACCATTAACTTAGACTAAGTAATTGTCTCTAAATTCAACCAGTCATTTAAAAATGGTTGTCTGTGTGGTCTCACCACTGTGACCTCTAATAAAGCCTTTTAAAGGTTTTTCAGTAAAGGAAGTTCAGATGAGACCTTTGATTTGCAGGACACAAATACATAAAATATGCAGCATATCATATTTACCTTGTTTTCCAGCCTCTCTGCATATAGAAGTCACAGGCACAGTAGATTTAAATTTTGCACTCTGCAATGGAACAGAATTCATACCACTGCTGCATCATAGCTAATAAACTCAGACTAGTTTTTTTGACACTGATTTTCTAATGCTTCCTGTTCTAAGAAATTACTTCAGCACATTTGCACCAGCATGATTTTAGAGGTGCAGTCTCATAAAATTAAAGGCTATTACATAAAATTATTTAGTGATTTCTAGAGCTGCAATGAAGGAACTAGTTTTTCATAACAGATAGTTAACAACATTAGTCTAGTAATGCGAAATTCAATTTACATTGGTTAGAAGCAGGTTAAATTAGCTCTTTTGCAATACCTTGCCAGTATGCTAAACTTTTACCCTGTCATTTCAGATCTTATTTTTTATAGGGTTTTTAAGCAGAAATCCCCATGGGAGATGTTTAATTTTGGAATATATTATGGATAATTCACACTCAGGTGCTCTTGAAAATTTGAAAATTGATCTCTCTTCCAGTACAAAAGCTGTAGAAATAAAATAAATTCAGCTTCTGTGGAAGTATTCATGCTTACAAAATCCAACGAAGAAACATCCACATTAAATGTTTGCAAAGTGAAGTGAGGTGAGGCAACTGTTCAGACTTTGTGCCTTCACTCCCATCTCTGTGGCATTTCACAGGCCAGTGAAAGACATCTGCTTATTTATGGCAATCCCAATTGGTCACATTAAAAAAAAATCTGCTGCTATTTCACAGGCAGCACAAGGCTGAAAAGGCATATGGAGATGGGGAAAGAAATTAACA